>NC_047534.1:44924846-45124846 GCF_012275295.1 Melopsittacus undulatus | reverse complement strand
TTTGTCTTTTTTTTTTGTCTTTTCTTATTTTTTTAATATAGCCAGATTGCCACGGCAAAAGAATGCTTGAAAAATACTAACAATTTTCTCTAGAAGGGTACATCAGAATAAAGCTGCATTTTTTTTTTTAATATAGCATGCCAAAATGGGACCTTGATGAAGACCTACACAGTGCATAATTTCCTTTAAGTTCCTTTAAGCAGTCTTGTGTTATGAGTACAATTAAAAGTCCATCAGTATCCCAAGTACTCGTGCATTATCTACCCTGCCACACTTCGCTAATGCGTCTTATCGTTTAGGTTGTTAATACTGTTCAGTGTAAAGACAGTCTTTCTGAGGTAGACTGTTCAAGTTCAAGGACAAGTCTTTTTCTTACGAAATGCATGACATTCAAAAAAAGACAACAAATAAATACTACATGTACAATATGTAGCAATGAGGTAGAAATGGTTTTAAAGAACAAACGTCTGAACGCACATCTGATGAAAATATTTTTAAAAAGGAAATGAAAAGCCTCTAGCAACCGCATATAAACCACGAGAACAAAAAGCAAAAAGGAAAAAAATAAAAACACCAGAAAAAAGAACCACACAAAGTTTAGGTTTGGAAAGAAACTTTTGCTTCTTTTTCTATTATAAAACAAGAAGGAATGAATGTGCTCCCAACCTTGGTGTAGTACAGAACCATTTTATAAATATTTAACATTCTATAGGACTGATTCATATATTCTCACACAACTCTGTGGCAAGGCTGACCCATACTGCCGACATTCTACATATCACTGAGACAGGGAGGTGAAATTTTCCTGCTTTCAGTCTAATTGTCTTTGACAATTGCAGTGCCTAGTGCTACACTGCTTGTGTTGTATTTAAAAACAGGGGAAAGAGTAGAGACTTGTTCATTAAAGATGCAGTATCCCTGGTTCACAAAAATGCATCTGGCAGGTTCAAAATCGAATGTCAACCAAAGGTCCTTGCAGAGTGTGAGCTTCAGTTCATGTATTGGTTAGTCACCAGCACAGCTGGGGTTTTTTTTAATTCTGAAGTACTAGTATCTCCATGTTTACTAATGTGCTTCATATAAATCTGCAGATGATTAAATTACTTTTATTTTTTTTAAGTAAAGAGACAAAGCCATTGTTTGGACATGGTGTGTATGCACATATAAATATTATATACACACATGCACACATACAAGACGGAAAGGAGTTAGTGCTGTGAGGACAAGGTTAGCTTTCAGAGCTGATGATGAAAACCAACAGACATAGATTATTATACATTGGAGCAATGACTTTTCTAACAAGGGCAGAAATTGGGAGTAATTCCTTTAAGTCAACAAGGTTATACCACCTTCAGATTGGTGTAAGTGAAAGGGTAGGAGGCCCTACAACTTTTGGCGGCCTTGTTTTGTGACAAAGTGTATCCTTCAGATCTGAGTAATGCATTCTCCTTCGTGATGATGGAGTGCTTCAGAGAAAAAAGCAGGGTGATTATAAGAACTGCCCTTTGCCTGAAGTTGTACGTATTTGCAGACAGTGAAAACCCCGGTCAGATCCCCAAATTTGCTTTCAATATACTAACATCTTGACACAGGATACAATTTGGATCTTTATGACTAGACGATCCCCTACAGAAACATCCTATAAAATCCCACCTAAATATGACCTTGTACCATTTTACAGAGCACAGCCTCCAAATAGGTGGTAAAGGCACCCAGATGGTGTTTGGCCTATGTATTTTAGTCAGATGGTTAATTTTCCCCTTGGTAGGTTTGTAATGCTGAAGAAAACATTTTGCCCATCTATCTGCGTTTGAGTAGAATACAAACTGACTAATAGATAAATAATCTGTGTGAAAGTAAATAGCCTTAAAGTAAACTGCCTTCACATTCCATTGATCAGCTCAGTCAGCAAACTTTTCTATACTGTCACTAATGTTCTGAATATTTTGGAGAGAAACATGCAGAAGTACAGAGTATTGCCATTTCTGTTTCACATAAGGTCATTATGAACTTCTCCTTGAATTGATACTGATCCTTCAGCTTGCAGAAATATTCCTCCAATTTATTTTATTTTTGTTGCCATAGGAATTATTACTGAAGGTACAAGGAAGAAAATGAGCTGATGCAGAATGGGATCCACACATAAAAATACAATGTAAAGCATCTGCATAGGCTGACATAGCAGAGGTTCTTTAACCATTTCAGGTTTCTTAAAATCCTGTGACATTTCCATGTCAGGTTCCAGGGTCTGTACAGTGGCCGGGAAGTCCCTGCCCATCATTTGGGCACTTCTGTGGCAGGAGGCCCCATCTTTGCCCAGTCATAAAAGACAGCAAATGGCTTTCTACCACAGAAATGTCAAAGACCAGCAAACATTTAATAATGAAGAAACCATTAGAACACATTTTGTCTCTCTTCTCAAAACCTATCCTAACTTTTGGGACCTGCTCAAGTTCAGGATACTGCTCCTGCCCTTCCTGGACAGTTCTTGACAAGAAGGCTGCTGAGAGGGGTGAAGGACCAGCAACTTGCCCAAACCTGCTCACTAGGGAGAAAATGGGCTCAATGTGGGAGGAGGATAGAAAGCAATAAGGACAGGACATGGCAGGGGATTCAGCCAGATCAGCCCCTCACAGACCTGGGAAAATTACATCAAAGGACTTGGAGAAGGGCTGAGGTGCCCCCTCTTAACACTACCTGGCCAAGCTCTCAATAAATTCAATAGGCACCCTCGCAGAGCAATACCAGGACAGGCATTGGTAAGAAAAGATTTGGTTAAAAATCCAGCTCTATTTTCCTCTCCTTGCAGTTGTTGGGATAGGGGTGAAGCTTTCCGCTTCTGCTGCCCTAAAGTAGAATGGAGCCCTAGAGAGAATGAGCAAGAGTGCGTGTGTGCGCACGTGTGGAACATGCATTTTCACACCATCTCAGTTTCTGCCAGCTTCTCACTTTGGTTAACATTTGAAAAATCCATTTTCCAGAGTGACTTTTTAAAGACAATGCTTTAAAGCTGGAAGCCAAAGGGACCATCTATGATTTTGCTTGCTTTTGGTTTTGCTACTGGATAAAAAGAGGGGAAAAAAAACACACTAGCTGGTAGCTTTCATTTTACTAGCTGCAAAAAAATCTGTTAGGAGTATGGTTAGGAGAAACAGCAAACAAGAGTTGGTTTATCAAAACTTGCCAGAGCCTTTCAAATGAGCACAGCTCAAATAGCAGATATGAAAGGCAATGCCTAAGACAGAAATTGGGTCAGCAATCTGCAGTAGCATACTTGCCAGTGTGATCAGCATGAGCCTACAGCTAATGGAGACATCAGGATCTCCCAAATATGAGGATGGTGGAATGACCTGGGTGAAGAAGCAGCCTGTGGAGATTTGGGGAAGCAGAAAGACTGGGTCATAACAAGGATCATAGACTGCAATTGCTGTTGAAAAGAAAAAGAAAAAAAAGAAGAAAAAAGAAAAGAAAAGCAAGTGATGTACTTAAGTCTTACTTTCTATATCCTTAATGAAAGGCACTGTTTTTAAAATGGTACTTTTATGCTTAAAACAAAGTTTTAGATAGAAAACATGTTTGCCAGGAATCCATCTTAAATTAGATTTTGGTTTATTTGCTCTGTTTTTAGCACGTTCTATCTAAATATATATATATATCTTAAAAGAAAAATAAAGGAAAGTAATAATCAAGAGTCATAAATTTCCAGCAATATCACAAAATCCCTCATTAGCTTTCTGAATGCTAAATGTCTCCATCGATTTAACAAAATGGACAAGGTCTGTACAATTTTTGAGAAGACAAACATGACCTAGCAACAGATTGGTATCTCTCTTCTTGGGGCTTTTCAGTGCATTTATTTAATGGATTTGAATGTACATTACTTAACAGAAACATTAAATGCCAGTGCTTTGCAACAATTTGTTACTGTCTCTTTAAGGTAAACAAACAAAAAAATACATTCAAAAAAGCAAGGCTGTTTTGTTCATGTGATGGCAGAGGCTTTGGGCAGCTGCAACTTGCACTGCTCCTGCTCAGAGACATTACCCAACATCAGTCAGCTGTCACCAAAAGAGTGGCATGGAAAGCATTAAAGGATAAAGGAAAGGTGAGGGTGTGGGGGAGAACTGAGCAAATGCCACACATGCCAGCTAGTCTTTCCAGAAGGAAGACACTGGAATATGTATATTTTGGGGGAGGGAAAAAAAAAGGGGGGTGGGGGGAGTAAGTAAAGAGCACTAACATAGTGAAAAACTTGACTTCAGGGGAAAAAACAGCAGCTCTCTGAAACTTGTTTAGCAGGTTCGCATTCCTAATGTAGTCTGACTTTTGTGTTGGTGTTGTTTTTTGCCCTATTTCTTACTTTGCTTTCCAAGAGAAATGTAACAAAACTGAGGTAGAAATAATGGTGGGCACACTCCAGCCTGGAAGATTTCTAATGGATGCTAAACGAAGATTGCATTAAGAACAATGGAGCCATATACACACAACAAAAACTCAACTTTACAGTTTGGGAAAGGAAATAAATGTACTTTGAGGGTTCAGTTTTGCTTTGTTATTTGTACTGTTTGTTTGGTCACAGTCCACTGCATTGCTACAAACAGCTCTGCAACCCATAGCTCTGCCAGCGACCTACACTGATCCCACTCCCTACAGCTTCACCAAAGTAACCTCAAAACTATGACTAATGCCGTGCAACAAAGGCCAGCAGTCACAGCTTAAGGTAATTTGCCTCTTGGAGTCCTACCAAATCTTACATTTGACTGTTTTGGATGCTAACATAAACCAATTAAGTGGCTCTTTTTTCATCTATGCACCTTCTAAAGACTGTATCGCGTAATTATCAAGGAGCAATATGCTGAAAACTCTTACAGTTTACTGACAAGAAAAATCGTTCTGTTCTGGTTTGATCTGACAAATTTGCAGAAGAACCATTTCTGAACACTGGGAAATCCTTCTGTTTCTATTTTTTAGAACTGTAAAGCTTCAGTCATATCACACTTTAGCTTTTTCCTGGATACATTCAAAGTAATTTTCCTTGCCATTTTCCAATTGTTGAGGTAAACATACATATTTAATATAAAGTAACATTGAAGCCTAGCCTATAACTCTCAGCAGTACATAGTGCTTTCAACACATTCCTTTGAGGTACTGTACAAATCACAATCACTTTCCTGAGTTTTTGCAGACAGAACATTAAAAGAAATGAACTGCAGAAATTAAGGTCCAGATTACCATTACCCTGTTTTACCTGTTCCTAGTTTAACACCGCAGAACAGACAGGATTGAGGAATACTGTTGCTCTTAGAATAGCAAAAATCTGGTTCTCTGTCGCAACACAACCGTTCATCTCTTTAGTCCAATAATGTTTGAAGTTAAAGCTCTTTATATTAGCACATGCCACCAATGTAATTGTGAGGCAAACAAAAAATAAAGCACCACTTCAGGCACTTGACAGCAACTAAATCTCAAGAACAGCAGAATGGAATCAACACACAGGGTTCATGTCCTTCTGAAATCAACCCACTTGCACCTTGCTCCTTGGTGAGTATTGTCTAGCTTGAACAGAACTGAGCATCAACATGCGCTTTCTGTCATGTGTGGCTTTTTCAGATCAGCAGCTCTTGTTTGATGCACTTTTCCTTCAAGTATACCCTGGCTCTTTAGAGGCAAGGTAAATTGTAGTCTTCCCAGTACCCTCTGCAATTTTAACACCACTGAAAAGGGTTCTCTACCCTATGTAGCAGGTTCTGTGTGTGCCAACATTCATTACACTTTTTTTAAGTAGTATCACTGACTGCAACCAAACATTTTGTTCCATTCAACATATGTATCAAGCTCTTTTTGAGATATGCTAGGCTGTATCTTGCAGAAAGCATTTTCAAAGTCTTGATATGTAACTGGCCTCAACTGGCTGGGCATAATGGCTGAAAGGTCTGTGGCTGGCATGGCATGGAGTGGGCCCACCACGGCTTCCTGACACAAGTGAGCCACATCTAGTCCAGAAAAGCCTTCTGTGCGCTGGACAAGCAGTGCAACCTCCTTGTCATTGAGACAGTAATTGTGCTGTGAGAGCAGTTGTACTATTATCTGGTGTCTCGCTGTGCTGTCAGGAAGTGGGATTAAAAGCCGTTTCATGAAGTACCTTCGAAGAGATTCATCAATTTCTTCCGGTTTACTCGTGGCGCAGATTACTACTATTTGGTCCTCAGCAGAAGTGAGTACAGTGTCCAGCTGCATAAGGAACTCGGTTCTCATCCGACTTACTGGGCTGTGTTCTTCACTTACTTGAGAGGAAAGGAGCATATCAATGTCACTAACAAAAATCACCGAGGGTTGGCGGCACCTTGCCACGAGGAAGGAGGCATGGACAATTTTTTCTCCTTCCCCTAACCACTTTGTGACAAGGCCAGAGCCAGTGATTTTGAAAAACGTGGCCCCCAGCTGACTAGCTATACATCTGCCCATTAATGTTTTGCCTGTTCCCCGAGGTCCAAATAAAAGGATGCTCCGAGGTAGAGCAGTCAGTCCATTGAATGCATCTGACCTCAATACTGGCCATAAAACCTCCTCCTTAATGACGGCCTTTACTAGATCTAGGCCAGCGATGTCACTCCAGTCCACGGGAGGTCCTTGGTTGATAATCTCGTTGGTAACAAGGTCAATGAGGTGTGTGTCAGTATTCTTCAGTTGCTCGTCCACAGAGTGGTTGGATGAGGTAGCTGCACGAAGTCCCGGGCCTTGCATTGGGTGAGGGAGGAGCTGCCTGTGCTCATCACTGTGCTCATTCATTACTGGGGAGGTATACTTCCCAAATGAGTCACTTGATCTCGAACCCAGTGAGTTTTTAGCAGTACTATAGGATGGGGGTGTTAACGCCCTACTGGACTGGCTGCTGAATTTCCTTTGCTGTTCAGAGGACATTAGCTGCTTTGTTGGCTTAAATGCTAAGGATGATGTTTCAGCACTTCTGTCAAAACCATTCCCCCTGTTTGCATTTGAAATGCTGTTGTCGGGCATTCGATACATGGGACTCTGTGTAGATCTCTGTTGGCCATAGCTGTAATTTCCATAACTGGAGTCCATTTCTCCTTGCCCTGCCATGTAGAAAGCTTTCCTTTTGAGAGAGCTGGCTGAACTGTTTGTCAGGGCAGATGGCGCAATGGGTGTCAGACCATGGCCCTGGTAGGAGTAGCTGGGGACAGTGGTTGGGGGCAGAGGGGTCGGCGCAGGGATTCCTGAAGGCAGGTATGCCGAGGGTGGCGGGGCACCCCCAGGGCTATACCCAGGGCCAACAGCAGTTTGAGGAGGGTAACTGGCAGAAGGGTAACTGTAACTGGAGAGGTTAGAGGTCCCGTTGTAGCCGGGGACGAGGGCTGGTGGTGGCGGTGGTGGTGGTGGCTGTAAAAGTCCCGAGCTATGCAGTGGGGATGGATGAGGGGATGGAAGTGCAGGTGCTGGCTGGCCGCTGTAACTGGTATGCAAGTATGAGCCATTGTATCCTGCAGCGTATTCCTGAGATGGGAGCCCTGAATGAAGACTGGGAACAGTGTGACTTCCACAGGTGCTGCTGGAGTAACTGGGTTCAGCCAGGTTACTGGCCACCCCAGGAGAGCTCCCAATGCTGGCCGAGACATCTGCGGGAGGGAGGGCTGCACTTACCCCAGCTTTGCTGGCCGTGATAACGTCTGGGACACAGTTCATGGGATACACGCTCTCCGAGTTCAGTGATGGCTGCCAGGGCTCACTTTCATTCTTCCGACCGTTCACCAGCCCCGAGGGAGCTTCGGAGTAATTGCTGAGGATGGGCCTCTCGGCCGGGCCTTCCAAAATACCAGAGTATTTTTCTGCATACTTTTTCAGAAGATTAGAGGCAGTCAGAGCCGAGATGTCATCATTGGCCCAGGCATACTGGTAGGTGCGCTGCAGGTGCCCCCGGTAGGCTTCCACCTTGTGGGCAGGGGACCGGGTGGTTGAAGTGATATCGAAGTGCTGTTCTGGCCACTGGGCATGCTCTGGCGTCCACTGCATCTTCAAGCCTAGGGCGGCAGGAAAAAAACCCAAAGTTAACAGCAAGCTTGGCCTTTTTCAGATGTGTTTAAATGAGTTCTCAAATGTACTGCCTAGGAACTTCTTCAGCTCTCTGAAAGACTGCACTTAACACCACAAATCCTTAAGGAAAGAAAATTCAATGCCTTTATAAAGCAGCATAAACTGCTTGATTCATTGTAGGCACATATACACGTAGACACATCTTTTGCCGATACAGTGGGGGGTTATTAAAAAAGCCAGATAATGCTAGATTTCTCAAAGTAATTAAATAAAACTCAGTATGTTTTAAATACCCTGAGTGCAGATTTATTGTTAACATACACGGCATCCAGCTGCTCTGTCCTCTCTCATCACTGTTTCAGTTTTATATTTTAACCAATATAAAAATATGAGACACAGCTGACAGATCACATCTAGGATACCTCTCTTATTTGGTACTGAACACCTAGTTAGCACAGTATAATGCACCCTGCGCAGAACAATATGACACAGACATAGCAGGTCATTCCATAATCCAACTCTCATCTAAAGTGGTCCACGACAGTTTCAAATCTGCTTCGTGGAGTGCAGCAAAGCAATCTCCCAGGCAGCGCTCCGTCGCTTTCATCACACAAAGCCTACAACTCGGTATGAATTACAACTGGCTCCTTTCTGCCTCTCAGTTCTGTTGTTGAGGCTCTGGAAAAAAAACCAAGCATGACTTGTCTGTCGGTCTCCTTGCTTGCTCTCCCCCCCCCACCTCCCGCCTCACAGCCTCCAGGGTACAAAGAAAGAGGGTTAAAAAAAAAAAGAAAAAGAAAAAAGAAAAAGAAAGAAAAAACAGATTGAGAAAAGGAAAAAGAAATGAAGCCAAGTCCCTAAAAGTTCTGTGGCTCCCACAGCTGGATGTAACCCCCACCTTGAATAAAAAAGAAAAAAAAATGCAAACGACGTTTTAAAGTAATTAATCTTGTAAATAATGTGATGGGAATTATCACTCCTCCTCATGATCCACCATGCGCAGTAAGAGCAATTTACAAGCTTAAAGATAACCCCCTCCAACTCTACCTATGCATGGTAGGCACATTGCTGATTTTTGTACAGCTGTATCAAATAGACCTCCTTAATCTCTCTCGTATTACCAAAAGTGATTTTTGCAAACAGTCTTGTGCCCTCTGGCACAGATTCCCTGATAAGGAGGAGGCCTAGTCGAAATGAAGCATCTGTGGCACCAGCTCCCCTCTGAATTACTGCAGTCTATTTTGACAGCTTCTACCCCCTCCTGTTTTTCTCCCCAACCCCTTTAGCTCTTCATTGCCTGACTCTGGCATCTGACATGGCCAGCTTAGCCTCGCTGAGCTAAACCTAACACAGCACACAGTTTGGTAACAGAATGGCATGTTTATTCCCTTCTGACTCCCTCTTCCTTGTTTGCAAAACCACTGCACCAGACACTGGAAGTTAATTAGCAGGATGATGCTGTGCTAATTGTGTTAATTTACAAGGTTTTAGTCAAAGAGAATCATGCCAGGGCTGGCACTGCTGTCATGCTTCCGACTTAATGATTAAGAAATACTGAAAACAAGGTGGGAAGGATTGCAGTAATTACACAATAAATGAATAAAGCAACAGATTCATTTGCAATTATATTTTATTGCCGTTGCACTCATTTGCATTTGGACTCTTCATTTTTATTTTTGGATTCATGTATTTGCAAATCACCAAATTATTTAAATTTAGCCTGAACACTGCAAAGTATCTCTAATGGAGCCTTATATTTTATTGGCACAAGCACTGCAAATCTCAGTCCATACGAGCATGCCATTGATTACTTGTGGATTTTTTTTCCCCAAGCATTTTCTTTCTCATTTTCCCAACACTTTGACAACTTGAGAAAAATGTCTGTTAACAATTATACAGTTATTCTATAAAAGTTAATTCAGAGAAGTGCTTTTGACAAATGCAGCTTTGAGACTGCGTTTTTGGCAGATTTATTTCTTTCATTTAGCATGAATATAGTCTATATTTGCTAATTATTCTGATGTTTCAACCACTGCCTTTCAGAGGTAGCAAATAGATCATGAAATTGGGTAAAATCATAGAAATCATGTTCATAAAAAAAAATGCAATTTTAATGAGAAACTATCAGAAGTCTTCCAGAAACCATACTGGTTAAATTCAGACAGAAATCTGAAGAGCAAATCACCAGAAGCCAATTGCAAGTAATCAGCATCTAATCAGTTCTAGCACCCTGAAATTTACTTCAACCTTTCCTAAAAGAATATTAATATTCCTTTAACATAAAAATACCTAAGTGACATACAAGTTGACTACCCCGTTAAAAAACAAACAAACAAAAAACAACCCAGAACAGAAACAAACCAACAAACTGTGTTCTGCAATATTTGGCTTATAAGGTTACCAAAACACTTAAAAGCTTTTGTCACAGAGATGCAGAACTTGAGTAGCTTGGTGATTCACCAGATACTAACAGATGCCATGAGAAAGACTGAAAAGAATGCACTAAAGCAGCAGTGAAACTTGTGAAAAAGAAAGTGAATGAAATAGACATGGATGAAACAGAGAATCTGGCTGGGCTGGTATTTGTACTGTAGTTAACGAATATGCTTGTGGCACATTGTCTTTAACAGCTTGTAGAAGGAAGACCATTCAATTTAAGGGGGTAAAAGAATACATTAGGTCAGAGCACAACAACATATATCATACACCTCCCATTTCCAAGCTTTTTAAAATAAGTTTCATAAATACCTGAAAAATTTAATCAGTTGGTCCTTTTTGTTTAGAATGGATTACATGCTTTTAAAATAAAATAATTTTTTTTTTCAGTGACAGTTGGAAGACGCATTTAGGTGGTGTAAAAATTAAATTCTTTGAATTTTATTGGTCTAGATTAATTTTTATTCCTTATTATGAGGCTGCAAAACACTGTCAGAAAATCTGAATTTTCCATTATAAGAGGAAGGGAGGAAATCACATCATCAGCATTCTTTATTTGGAATAATTGCTAGCTAGGCCAGTAGTTTCACATTGTCATGCTATCTTTGGATATGCTCACTGCACAATAATTGAAAGTTTATTTATTGATGCATATTAAATACCAATGCATTTAACAAAGGCTGTAAAGGTAGGATTAGGCCTTGATTAGATAAGCTTAAGAGAACAGGACTGTTCTCTTCCCATGAAACATGAGCATTTATTCCAGCACATTACAATCATTAGTGTTATTTGGAAGTATAGGTTAATAGTTAACCATAAGCATATTTTTTTTGCATTAGTAAGCAGTGAAGAAATCTGTATTTACATGGAGTCCACTGGAATGGTGTGGACTGGGGTGAGGAGGGGGGAAGAGCCATTTCCTCAATTTGATATTAATTGAAAAAGCAGAAAAGTTTTGCTAGGTTTGAATCCGTTTCTTAATAGTTCAATAATTGTTTGACAAAAGTCAAATGTCTGATTTTGGAGGAAAAAAAAAGAAAAAAAAGAAGTTGTAGTTTATTTTAATTATGCAAACACTTCCCCCACCTCCAACTGCGTAATGTTTGCAGCCACTTCCTCTCTGTCTTTTAAATTGCGTTTTACTAGCTGTTTTTTGCTTGAGCTGATACATGCTCCTGCATTTTTTTTGTTAGGAATCCAAATGCAGATACAAACACCTAAGATCAGGTAAATAAGGGCATATTTAGAGGTTGCTCTTTTTTATTTTTTTACTTTTTTTTTTTTTAACCATAAGTTAGGCTCTGACATAAGCCATGGGCCTGCAGACAGTGCATTTGCTTGATAACTTCCTGAAAATCCAGAAGCAATGCAAGGCTGAATGTATTTTTTAAAAAAGTCTTTGATAACTTAGGAATCCTCTGAGCTATCGACAGTTTTGAACTGTGTAAACTGTGCTGGTATGGGCTGTGAAAGGCAAAAGGAAAGGGTTCTGTTCTTTGAGTACAGGTATGTACTTATCAGAGAATAGCTTTTAAGATAAATTTAATACATTATATAGAGAGGCAGTGTAGGCTTTTTTAGCAGTATCTATTTTTCCTTGTCCTGAAAGCCCTGCTATACATCCTCCTCCATAATTCTTCAAGTTGGATCTATCTGAATTACGTTTCAAGTAATTATAGTCAATAATTTAATTATTCAATTCCTTTGTACCATGTATGTGACCATTTTTCTCCATTTCTAATTTTGTGCACTTAGCCTGAAAATATAAAATCTAATACACAGTACTTCATCAATTTCACATACAATTGCATATGGCAGAAATCCACTTACATATTCAGATTTATAAATTCAGAAAAAAACTCAAACAAAACAAAAACACCCCCAAAAACACAGCAAAAAAAGCCACACAAAATCCAGAACAACAACAACAAAAAAAGAAAGAATGTCAGAATTAGGAAACATTTTAATCTGAATGCAAATAAGGAACAAGCAATGCTCTACACATCCTGGTCAAGTGGGGCCTGATGCTGCTGGAAACATGAATAACTTTGTGAAAACAAAGAACCCTCCTCCACTTGTGCTCTCAGTATCAAGTCAAAATGCTCAATGCCTTACAGGATTGTATCAGTTACAGAAAACTAAAAATAAATATCTAGCCTTTCCTTTCAACTTAAATGCAAGTGTTTCTTTTGAAAACAGGCATGGAAAAGTCCAGAAATACCAGCTGAGGACCACATTAGGTAAAAACACAACAAAGGACTTACAGTGTCCCACAAAGAAGTCCAAGCAATGACAATCACCTTAAACCAACCAACTTGGTTATCAATGTCTTGCTTTAGACAAAAGACACAAGGACTTTAGTAAACCTCTCTCTCATCTATTCACATCTCTAATAAAATAATCAAGCTAAAATTAAATCATATGTAGCTGTGGTTTTCTGAAGATACGGGCAGAGGATTCATTGCACATCCAGAGATGCCGGGACACAAAACCTAAATGGTATGCAACTACTGAGCACAAGGAACTAGAAATAGGGCACCACACCAACCTTCCTGACCAGCTACCAAAATTTTAGTTTGGGTCAGGGGCCTCCAGCCATTCCTTCAACATACCTGAGGCAAAAGAAAGTACTTCTCCGGTTATGGTCTCTCTATTCCTGCCCTGTTCATCCCTGCAGTGCCTTAGGTTGTATGTAGCACAGGTCTGCTTGGCTCCTTCTTGAGCACCAGTTGCTCAAGCAGGTTCTTAACTTTAGGCATATGGTTAAATACGATATGAGCAACTGCTTAATATGCCATTGAACAGCGGGATACTGTACCAGTGGCAGACTGTCCCAGGGATGAACAAGTAAATGAGATGCTTCTGATAACTGTCCATAACCAAATTGTAGCATCATACTGTTGCAAGGTAAGGAACAACTCCAAAACCAGAGCTCTGAGTACCACCAACCCTCTTCCTTGTAGACTTGCAAGTGGCTGTGAACTTCACCACTTCGGATTGCTTACACATTTAGTCAAAGACTCCAAAAGCTGCCCACTGAACCGCTACTGTCAGGCCTGTCTCCAGGTATTCAAAACCGCTATTTTCACAATAGACCGTAATGAATTTAGCCAAGGGATTGCTTCTTCTGGACCTGCAGAGATCTGCCAGAACAGCTACTGACTTAAACAGGCACTGCACTGAAATGTGCCAGAACTTCTCATAGCTCATACTTCAGTGAGAGACAAAGGTGTTAGTACCTTGAGGATCAGGCCCTAAAGCCACATTCTTAAATCCTTTTTATGCATGGGACAGACCAGAATATATGAGTCATGCTGTGACCACTGTTCAAGATGTAGGACACACAATTCCCTGGGTTTGTTCTAAATCTGATAATATTTTGTAAGACTATATATTGTCGTGTGTCCCATAACAATAAAAATTAATTCAAGATAAAACAATTCTTTTACACTTCATTCTTTATTGATAAGCATAATTTTAGCTGTTTGAAGATAGTGCAACTGATCTTTCTTAATTGGAAACAGGAGGGATTTTGAAGAGTGGAGTGAGCTAATTATGTTTTGCAAGGGGAAAAAAAAAAGAAAAAAACAAAAAAGAAAGAAAATGATTCCCACATTTATTTTGTAATTATTCAGTTAAGACCTCTGCTCCAGTCCATGAGGAACTCCTTTGACGTCAAAGGACTCAGTAGGAGGATGAGCCTTCAAGTGAGCCACCCAGCTGTATGGGCTCAGCTCTGGAAGCTTTTTTCAGTAACTGGCAACCACAGACTCACCAAAACAAGGCCTAGAAAGTGCTCTCAGCATTTTCTCGTTAGGGCTCTGTTATTCCTTTTATTATATATAGCCTATGCATGCCACGCACATCAGTGGAGCAAGCTGTTGGCGGGATACTTACAATATGATTCCCATCTAGCACGGACAGTGAAAACATTTCAATCTTTAAAACAAAACACTTAAATCACAAGTAATATTGAGGATCACATGTATGTCAACAGCACTTAAAGATAAAAGAGATAAGAAAAATGCAGCATATTTTAGAAGAGCCTGAACCAGTTAAAAATTAAAAAACAGACATGGAATCTCAAAGTAATACATGTCAATTATCTAATTTAAATACTGTCAAATGATTATTCCTTTTAAAATCGCACATTCACACCTCACAACAGCAAATTGCAATACTTTTGCAGCAAATGAGTTCTCTCCTCTCAAGCTTCCTCCCCACCATTTATGTAAAGCAGTCACAAAGAAGTTTCTGGCTAAGCAGCCTTTAGCAGATTCATCAGCTTCAAGGGCCTTAAGAAACAGAAATAAGGAGAAATAACAGTCAAGCAAGCGAAGGCAAACTAGATCCAGAGATGACACTATCATATTTTGCCAGCAGAAGCAGGCTGGATCCGTAGGCCAAGCAAATGGCAGCCCACAGGTGTGGAAAGCAGGGACTATAGCTATTACTTAAGCACTCCACAGGATCTCCCAGGATGCTGCCCACCTCCAAGGTATTGGTTTCTCTGCAGCAGCAGTCCTTAAGCACCAAAGCATTCCCAGTTCAGGGCTCTATCCTTGCAGTGCGATCACATTGATGCACTATCATTGTGTACCATAAGGAAAATCATTTATGCACGTGTCAGAACCCTTCTATATAGAAAATTGGTCATATTTGTGATTTATTGTCACCGATCTTTAAAATACTTTACAGTCATTAAAGTAAAGTACTTTACAGTCTGCCTTCACTGTACACATTTGCTCATAACACTTTTCTAAACCAACTAGAAAACACACTAATGAAGACAATAATTGCACTGGGTTTTCTTTCAACCTATAATGATTCTTCCCCTTCCCAGGTTTTACATTTTTAAGCTGTTTCTGTCAAGTACCTTCAAACGCTACCATGCCTTTGCAAGACAGCATATTTTGTCAATACCAAACAAATGAGACCATAATAAGTTTTCAGAGAATACTCAGGAGAAAAGTAACTGTAAATAAAATAAGCATAACTTATCAAAATTATATATATCACTTTCTGTATTCCACTGAATGCTTGTAGATTTAATGTGTTTTTAAGATTTAATATGCCACACAATTTGCAATTTATACCTATATAAGCGTAAGAATCAATATAACAACTGCAAGATACCTGTAGTGAATCTGAGAATTAAAATACATTAAAATATAGTCATAAATTAATATGGAGTTTGTTCACTTGGCACCAATACTTATGCAAATACAAAATAGTCTAGACCTGAAGCTTGATTGTGCTCCCACTGAAGTGCTTACTTCAAGTTTACAATAAACCCAACTGAAGCTTTTATAAGTGCAACAAAATGCATACTCTCTTTTTAAGCAACAAAATAGCAGAAGTGGCCTTTTCCTTGGTTCCCCTTCCAAAAGTAGAATTTGAGGCAGATTCACCTTGAAAGAACGTAGCACAAATCCTTAAAAGCAAAGCAGATAAAATACACTCACTGCCTTAAAGTGTTTCTCACACAATCAACTGCAGCAGTTGAAACACAGAACCCTGAACTTGTTTTTAGCAAGAATTTGCAGCACTAAGGAGCCTCATATGGAACACTCAGATCCTGACCTAAGCTCTTCCAGGGGAGGAAAAAAAAAAGGAATCTAAAAATTGTACTTTTCAAATATTGGATTCTATTATTTTTTTCCATTTCTATTGCTAATCACGATTCAGTACATTGCTTCCTTTTACAGCAGTTTTCTTTTTCATTCACGCTTAAGAGTTACTGATTTGGTTCCTCACTGTAAATAAAGCATTTTAAAAACACTTTTTTGTTCCTGTTTATTAAATCCATTAAGACAACTTCCTTCTTAAGCTCACTTCCTTTTGCCATATGAAGATCATCAGGACATACTACACGTGTCCATAGGGACAGCAAAGCTAATGAATATGTATGGTTTATGTCACAACAGAGCACTCCCCTTGTTCTGCAGTATCGACCTTCTCTTATGTGAGTAAATAACAGGTGAGCACTTGTGCATGAGGATAAATGGGGTTAAAACTGTCATGAAGGGACATACTTTATTTGAACAAAGTGGGTGCACAATAAATAGATATTAAGTGATGCTGAATTATTTCTTATATCATGCTGTTCCAAAATGTTAGAAAATAATCTTGCTCTAAAACATAAAACCAAATTACATAGAAAATTATTTAAACTATATTTCCCTCCAATTAACTGCAGCAGCACTCTGTACAGATTTCACTACATTATATGTTTTAATATATTTTTCAGTCATCATACTTAAAAAAATGAATTTATGTATGTATGCATATACTTCATAGCTTTATATACAGCAAGAGAACGCTAATTCCAGAGACTTATCTAACCAGCCCTATTCACCTTACAAATATGAAGGCAAAGATCAATTTCAATAAGTTTCAAATAACTGTAGTCAGGCTTGACCCATTACACTCAACTAACAAAAGTGAAAAAGCAAATTTATATGGGCCAATAACATACTGCTCCAGCCTGTAACCAGAATGCTGTTCTGCTTTTAAAGTGCTTATTCCAAAACCTACCAACACAGGAGAGGTATGAACAGTTGTTTTACTAAGATTAGAGTACCTCTGCTAATTAGCTAAATGAGAACAAATACTGATTAAAAGTATATATAGAAGTAATCTGATACTCAAGGAAAAAAAATCCTTCTTAAGATGACTCCACAGTGTACAAAGCTTTTGCAAAATTTGTTTATGTTATTTACGCATTTTGCTTTTTGGCAATCTGCACATTAATTTTTAATGAAATAGTAAAGAGATGTTGCGTCTCACACTTCGATAAAAATATTCTATAGCCAGGACTGGTTGACATAGTGCATTAATTCAGTGTCCTTCACTCCTGGGACCTGCGTATAATTTAGTCCAGCCTGAAGAAAATAACTTTGATCTGAAGGCTGTGGAAAAAGCTACATATGAAATGAGTTTTGGTGGGTTTAGTGTTGTTTCTTATATACAAGACGACACATGAAGATAAACTGCTTTAGAATACTCCTGACATGGCCCAGGATTAAGAGCAGGGAGCTCTCAGCAGAGCTCATCCACTCTCTCCCTTTTTCGCTGTCGTACCAGACACACACCACACACATTTCTCTTTACTATAATCATCAGATCAGCTAGTGCTGGCATATGCTGTCTTTCCAAAGAGAATAGCCCACGTAAAAGGATTGTATTATCAATCCGTACACTTAGTCTTTCCATTAAAAAAAAACCCAAACAAACAATATTAATATTTCAACATGAGAGATGACGTAAGCAGAAATGATGCTATCACAGGGACACAGGGAACCTGAGATTTCCTCCCCAAGGTAGGGAACACCTTAGCCAAGTCATCAGAACTACACTAATCACACTCTTCGGGAAAACAGAGCTCCAGCATGGCTCCTTCCCAGGCTTGACTGCACTAGCAGCTGATCCTTCCTTTCCTTCCTGCTCCCCCCAAAGAGGAGAAACAAGATTAAAAGCAGAAGCATAACCAAAGAACTGACATCCTAGAAACACGATGCTGATCTAAATCTTTTCCCCACTTAAACCTTTCAATTATTGTATCCCACAAATTCCAAACATTCTTTCTGGCTCATTCAATAAAATATATCTGAATTAACTACTGAAAAATGGAAGATAGCCAATTTTTTACATGCTCTTGGTTTGGGACTTACTGTATTGTTTCCTGAGCGCTTGAAAAGAGCTATATAGATTGTTCAGTTAGCTTGACAAATTAACCACGGGACAGGGGGAGGAGGAACAGGGAATTTTCTATGGACAAATATAGAAAACTCTCTGTTTCTATATGCATGTGCATTTATATATTTTACACACATAGGCACTAGAGAGAATGACTTAACTGAGAAATTTAACTCTGTGTATGCTGATATTTTTGCCATAGTCCTGGAGAGAGTGGGAAGGAAAAGAAACTAACTCCTGTTATATGTTGGTTCTCCTTTCTCAAAAAGACCAAAGTTCATCCTGCAGCAGGAAAAGTTGAGCCATGTCCTGAAACACACAGTACGTCATTGAGAGGGTGCACAGGCAGTTTAAGGGGCAGAAAAGAATAACATGCTTGCTTTAAAAACAGAAAGAAATGATAGAGCCCAACTGATAAAATGTCACGTTCTTCGCAGCTATCACACAAATTCAGTCTTTTCTGTAAAAACAGCCTTCAAGAGACAACAAAAATCTAAACCATGTGATGATTGTATCAATAACTATCGGAGCACTGCTGATAGATTAAATAACAATAAGCTGTGTTATTTTTCCTGTAATTTTGTCCATAGTGTTATTGCATACATAGTCAGCTAATGATGAAATAGTTTTAAAATTTGCTTCGGGGTACAGAAGTCAAGCTCCACTGATTAGCATCTCAAAGCACACTACAGGCACACATTTGTATAGCTGAATAATAGCACTTGTGTTTGTATGATGTTCTTAAAAAGGAAAAAAACCAACCCACTATTTTACTTGATGTTTGATGATGCACACTGATGAAAGTCCTTTCTCTCAGAAAATATGCAATATATCACAGCTAACTGGAAGAATTTCAAAGACAAGGTAGAAAGGTAACGTCACAAAAAGAGCCAAAAAGGGATTTGGTGTCAGTACGAGACGCCGAGGTTCATGGGCTTGATTCTACTGTCACTTCTCTGGTTTGAAGTCACAAGAACCACTGAAGTTTACAATTTATTGTGAAAGAGATAAATGTGCCTCACTTTTTACTGCATGATTTTCCTTTTAGGCAACACCAGTTAATTAAACAAACTATTTTGCTCACCAGCTTTTGTTTTTGGGCCACATATTTAATAACAGCTCATAACAGAAAACATTTCATTAAAATCTGGACAGAGTGTTCTGGTATTTGCTGCATTAGCTCAGTTTCTGCATTATTTCCTATGCCTAATAGGGTGACTTGCAGACTTTTTGGATGTGAACCTTCCTTAAATTTGCTGTAAGCTGCCTGGAAAGAAGTCTGATTTCAGCCACACTGAGACCCAGTTCAACATACCACCTTCAGTAGCACTGTATCTTCCATGTGTGCCCCCTTCTGTAATTTCTCCAGGCATAATTTATTACAAGGTTTTAATTATAAAACTATCCAATTTTGTGTTAAATAATATTATAAAAGTACATCCACATGAATTTGGTATTAAAAATTCTATACACTATCAACAGGAACATTATGATTTTACTACATATTAAGTAATGATCAGCTTAAATTCTTTTCATCCAGAATGTGTAAGATAAAGCAATGACTCTAAGGAAAGCTTAACATTAGTACACTTAAACACACTTAGCATCAAAAATTAAGTTCATAAACTAACGAATAGTCAGTGAAGTATTTGATACCAGGACTATAAATTTATTAAGCTTCATTTTTACTTTGGAAAAAAATTTGTAGAAGTTAAAAAAGCCCCACAGGTTGAATAACAAAGTGCTGTGAAAGCTGTGAGAATTCTGTGATTACAAGTAAAAGATTTACAGATCTTGCAGATCTGTAAATGATTTACAGATAACAACTCGAAGATGCATAATTAGAGGAATGCATAACCTCTGCAAAGCAGGTAGGAATGAATAATTTTCATTTTCTCTCATCTTATGGCTTTATATTCTTACACAAGAGAAGCAGAGGAAACCTAAATATGACCCTATTTAGATATATTAACGGGAAAGCCTTTGTAGAATTTTTAAGCAAACAGGATTGTGCTTCCAACGCTGCCCATCTAGTTTTCCAATGTGTTAAATTGGACGGCTACTCGGACAGCTCTCTATTCATTACTGAACTGTGGAAAGGAAACACAGAGGTGGCATTTTCCTTTTAAACCATCTAATGCATTGTAGCCAGATTCCAAAACATCAAGGAGAGATTTTTTTCTTTTTTTTTAGCTAGACAAGCTGTCCTAATTGAAATGAAGTCTAATCAGACTCATTACTGTTTTCAGCAATTTGCACCACCAAAGATGCTTATTAGGTAACAGTGTTTAATAAACCGCTCTTTAGAAAACTACCAGTAATGAGCTCTTAACAGCCAATCTTTAGCGTGAATGTAATGTGAAAAGTGTTCCTAGCGCTGAATAGATTTTCACATTTAGTAGTGTCATAATTAAGCTCAAGGAATCGGTAGCTGTGATGATAGATTTACTGCAATATAGACTTTTTGTTCCCCGAAAAATATATTTGAAAATGCTTGGGGTTCAATAAGATTTGCAGAAAAAAAATTAAATCTGTTTAAAATACTGTGCTAGACTGGATTAGCTCCGTAAATGGTACTTAATCACAGACTATATGGGGAATGTACAGACTACTGTAAATCAGGTATCTACTGAGCATGCATAAAGTTAATTCCGCCAGGCTTTGTTTGACTGCTCTTCCCTCACTTAACAATTTCTAGTCATTAATATACAAGTACTAAATGTTGTTGTCACCAGCTAAATGATAATGAACAAAAATGGCCAATGAAAAGAGATACTTGAAGAAACACTTGTCAGTTCTCCTTCCACACTCACAGCTTAAAATGCCTGAGAAAAAAATAGAGCAAATTGGTTGGTTTCAAAATAAAATTATGGATGTATAATATACATATATATTTATGCATACACACAGACACATACAACTAATGCTATTTCCCTACGTTTCACATATCGTCAACTCCTAGTAGCTACTTAGCACCAAAACCCCAAGTTCCTAATGCAAAGAACACCACAGCTCTGAAAATGTAATGCTGTGACATATATTATTCATAAAACACAGCCATCAGCAAGAGATAAGTTTTCATCAATAGAAAGTTCAATTTAACTAGACGTACACCTTGCTGCACTAGTCATATCAATACTACTACCTACCAAATGCTGAAAGAGGCAAAAAAGAAAATAAATTGCATGTATAAGCTTTAGCTAATTAAATATCCAGACTGAATCTTGAGGAATAGCTACTGTTCTCTCACCAGATTGATTTAAGCCTTACATAATATTTAAAGTTATCAATAAGAAATGACCAAGCCCAATTTTTTGTCTCCCACTAGGAGAAATACATAGAGATGGAAATGTTGTTTTGCTTCCTAGAGATTCTGCTCGAGGTTTGCTGGCGGCCAAGACTTTGGGAAAAAGCGCATAAAGATGTGTAATCAATAATGAAATACCAACAAAATGATGAAGACTAATTCTCTTGAACCGGGATTTTCATATCAAAATTCCATGTTTAGATGTTAAGAAGAGTTCTTTTACTGAATGCATGCTTTCATTACATCTTTCATATGCAATGGACCTCAAACTTCAGTAATCCTAAATGCAGCCTCTGAGCTTCCATATCTATTTGCAGCTTTCTGAATCAATAGGGCTATGAGAACTGAGACTACCAAATTAATGCCAGTTTCATTTGATTTTGTGGTATATGCTTCTTTGCACTACAAAGTGGAAAAAAAAATACAAAAAACCAACCAAACAGCCATCCCTACACCCAGAACTCATTCCCAGATGTGCTTTTTGTAGCTTTCAGATCAGAATATCTTCCAGTTTATGTCTGAACTGAATTTGTACTCAGATCCAACAGTTTTAGTGCTGCTGCTGCTTCTTACCCTACAATGTAATTCCAAACTCTGTAACTTTAAGTCACATACTTAGCTTCTGCTCTCTGTAAAATAACATAACATAAAAAAACATAACAGAGACTCCACAGCTGCTTTGGACTACCTCCTCTTGTACTTCTGAATAATGCATCAAAGTTCACATCATTTGTGAGTGACAACATGATGGTCTAAGATGCATAATATGCATTTTGTACTGTTGATTTTACTAAGCGCAGATGCTTTGAAGCATCAATTGCTCATCAGTAAATCCTTCAGTATCATACATTATGATATTTTTAGTGGTTTAAAACTGAGGTTGACAGAAATGTAGCATTCACAGGAGTTATCTAAGCCATCATAAAACTATGTTTACTTTCTCATTTCTAACATAATATTAAAGCACAGGGAGATCTTCACTGCATTCCTTCTGTATTCTAGAACTACCACAAAAAAACCCAAAAAACACTTTTTAGCCTCAGATCCATTAGTATTTGATCAAGCCTACAAAACACCAGTCTGCTCACCTAAGATGCTGATCCCAAGTAGTGACTGACTTTCAACAGAAATTGAGACTCTTCCGTCTGATGTCTCTAGGCCTGCTTAGTCTGAACACAAAAGCCTTCTTTATCAGACTCTTTGAGGAGTTTCTTCCATTAAGGAACTAGGACCTATCAAATTTTACACTTACAGGCTGCTGCCCTGAGATGGAGTGTCGTATATACAGGAGTACAGACTAGTATAAGAAATCGCAGAAGTAGGAAATCAAAGGGTGGTTAAATTTAAGGCAGAATTTGCCCCAGAGCACTCTGAATCAGTGAGAGGGAGCAATAGCATCCCTCAAAAAGGGACAACAAGAACCACCTTAAGACCCATGTTGCACCTAAGGTGTTGCCATCAGCCAGTGCCTCCCTGGTGTCAGAGGGTGAGGACTCTCCACAGGGACATGGCCAAGTGGAAGAAGACAGCTCTAGTGGGAATGTTTACTGTTATTAAAACCTAAGGTGACCCTTGGAGTGGCTTGTCTCAAGACAACTCCACCAAAAGGCAGCATAAATATTAGAAACTGGAGTCCATGTGAAATCTATTGCACCTTCTACAGCAGCATAGACATTATTTTCTTCTCCATCAGTGAAATCCCAGCATTATAGCCCAAATTCTCCCAGTCGGGACCCAGCAGCAATCACAGTTTGCCCTTCAGCAAAAGGTACCATAAACAATCCGGAGGGTGCCTTTGGGTACAGAGCACCTCAGATCTCTCTGTTCTCTTGTTTATGGCAATTTATTTTGGATTTTTTTTTATTATTTATCTTGTTTTGAGTAGAGAGCAGCTTGGATGAAATAAAACTATAACCTTTGGTGTTCTGCATTGTTTGTTGGCTCTTTTAAAAAACCAAAACCTCCTCCAAAACAAAAATAAACTTAATTGTTCCAAACAGAAGCAACCACTTGTCCAAACAATCGCATACAAACTAGATCTGTGGACTGCTGAGGTTACCGTTTTATTATCACACATTTACAAAAGCTACATAATAGATGAGTTGCAACAGATGAGAACATTTGTCCAATAGAACTGGAATCCTTTGTGTTATGGCAGACATTATTTCCTGCATTTTAGGTTGGTTTAAACCTACAGATTTGCCTAGTAGGTCTTTCTTTAAAGGTAGAGCAGTCTAGTACAGAACTTCCCTGAATGATACTGCTTATGATTATTAAATTATAAAATGAAGGAGGCAAAAGGAACACCACCAGGTTCTAAATAATACAGTCATGGTTTCTTCTGGGGGATGGGGTTTAATAAAGAAAATGCATGTGTGAGTGAGCAAAACATTCACTGGCTTTGGAGGGATCGGGGTGAGCAGAGCAGATTCTAGGAGTCTTTGGTTTTTACTTTATTTTTCATAGTCTATTTTCTGCTTTTCCACTACAGAGCTTTCTATTTATTTTAGCATAACTCTGTATCTTTGTCATTAAACAATCAACTTATAATAAAAGAACATAATGCAAACAGCCAGTTGTGTAATGAAAAACAACACAGGGTTGAAGGGGGGGTTCCTTCCTGATCTCAGCAGAAGATTAGCTTATGCCCTGCAGCATGAGATGGGAAATATGTTCCTTGCTATTACAGTTTTGATTCTGTATTTGTATTTTATATGGATTTTTAAAGAGACACAATATAAAGCTTTGGTTCAGAAAATCTCCTTCTCTCTCTCTCTCTCTCTCTATGTATATATAACTATACACATATATTTATTTCTCCTCCCAGAGCAGGGATGATGTTTGTCTCTAGCTATGGCATAGTGTCTAGTTTGGAATCTAGCAGACAGAAAAAGGCAAAACCAGAAAAAGCACACTTTGAACAATCCTAATTCAGACTCTATCAACTACAATCCTAAATACAAGTCCTTTTGAGAAATTCTAAGTGACCCTTTTTTTCAGCATCTATCCCACTGCACTGTATTGCAAGATTATTTCTGTGTAGACAATGACAGAGTTTTATTCATAAAAGATAAAAAACATTCAGTTAATTGCTTTTTATACTCAATAAACTTAAACAGTTTATTCACTGGCAGCAAATCAGGAGATCTCTGACAGACATAGATCTTTCACATGCATCCCTCCTCCTGTATTCAACATATATGATCTCCTTCTCCCTTTCCCCTCTCCAAACCCCCCCCTCTTCTTCACACACACTTTTGCACCATCCTCTGTCTCAAACTTAAAGCTATGCCAAATCAAGAGCAGCAGTGCTAAAGAGTGGTCAGAAAATAGGACAGCAAAGGTTTTTGAAGTTAACAAAGCAGTATCCTGTTCCTACCACCTATCCTGCATGTCTCCAGTTCCTTCATGTACTGAAGGCCAGACTGGGTGATTGCTGCTCAATTTAGAAATTTAACTCTGCTGATACAGCACAGCCCTTCAACACGGCTTGTGAAATTTGTGTGGAGAGAACCGCTCTCAGTCTATGTCAGCCAACTCGCTAAGGCTGGGTGAATACCTAACCCACTACACCAGTATATGGGGTTAGCTGCTCTGAAGATATATCTAGTATTGAGAATAAACAGTAGACAGTAGGAACAAGCAAATCACATTTATAAGAGCTTTAGGAACTTCAGTCCACAAAAAACAGGAAAATGAGGCAGAATCCTTATACTCAATTACTTGTTAACTACTTACTATGATTAAGGAAGGCTTAAGTTTGTCCATGGCCTTAAAGTTTTTGTTAGTTTTCTGGATTTAACTTCACATTATTTTCATTCGGCACATAATTATATAGGTATGCTATGATACAAAGATCTTGTGCCACCTTTTCAAGAATACATCCAAACCATTTTAAATAAATATTCTATATTTGATTTCATGAAAAATGCCTTAAGGTGTATCCATGTCTTGTTAATTCTACGTATTAAACAGAGAGTTTTCCATGACTGAACTAAAAGGTATTTGATAACAAATGGTTAGAAGGCACAGACTGATATTTAAAAGGTAAGGTTGCACCAAGGTAGCTTTGATGGGCCATTTTGTATTGAGGATAACCAGAAATGACATTTTGTAAAAAGGTCTGGATTGCTAAAGAGGAGGAGTGCCCTAAATGCATCAATGAAAAGTGCTGCTGAGCATGACTGCTTTTTTTAATATTCTATTTTCCGAAGGAAAGACAGTCATGCTACAAATGTTTTTTCAATAAATCTCTGGTGAGTACTGGGTACTTCCAAGATCAGTTACACAGCATACTCTTAAAATGATTAAACTGTCTCTCACAGCACTTTAAATGATAGACTGCTCAGAAAAAGCACTAGTGCCCCACAAATTAGGAATTGTAGCAGTAGCTGATAAGCTAGAATGAGCTCTGGGCCGTTTTAGGACACACCTCAGCCTCATTACTGGGCTGTCCCTCTTGGAAAAATTCTTCCCCTTGTGTAAGGTCATTCAACTAGATTAAAATATTTCACTGTAATGTTACCTCTTTGTAACACCTCACATATTGGGTATAGAAGTGCTGGTTACAGGATGAACAATGAGCTTACTTTTATATGCACTGCATAAAGATACCACCTGTGTGATGTAGTTGAAAAAGAAAATTTAATCTGTATTTCTGGGATAGCTCTATCTGAAGCCACAAGTTGCTGTGACAGAGAATTTAAACTGTTTGACCACTTCCCCTGCTTTCTTCTTCAAGTTGTTATTAATGTCTGTAATTTAGGCCTCTGTGTTGCTAACATGTGTGTGGATATCTCACTAGTCATATGAATAAAGATGCATAATTAGATAGTGGCATAATTTGTAGCCTCCAACTCTTTCTCCCACTTCCCTTTCACAATGTTCCTTGAAGAGACTGCGATTTATGTTGGTGGGAGATCGTGCCACCGTTACTCAAAGAAATACACTTTGTGTTGAGATTTCTTTGAAATTAGTGACAAAAATGAAACCTCCCAGCAGCCACCAAAGGTGGGGATATTCTGTGCCAACTCCTCCACTACCCACACGGAGGGGGAGTATGACTGTTGCTGGTATAGGAATTTGGGCAGGTGACCAAATGGTTAACTATGCTTATCTTTTCCAAACTGGCAGAGACTTCCTTAGGTTCTCCTAACTCCTTTTACAGAATGCGTGTTTGACAATTTCTAAACATGCCCCAATGTGTTCACCAAGTTCATCTCTATTAACAGGAAATGAAACTGAAATAAAGAGGTGCTCTTCATGTTGACTGCAGGCATTTCAGATTTCATGGCAGCCCGTGTCTTCCCAGTGCCTTTCACATGGAAGAGATAATGTGTGTGAAGAAAAACAAAATTGTAGGTTTAGTTATGTCAAAATCTGATTTATGCCAAAGTAGAGATGTCAACAATAGCAGAATAAGTGACAAGTGTTAAATTACCCAAAGAAGTAAATTCTGTAATTATTTACCTCTCTGGCACATGATCCTTAACAACCTCCAGACCTAAAAGGAACAGCAGGAACCACACACATTTTGAAATTCAGCGTTTCTGCTTATTTTTGAGAAGTGACTTTTTGCCCCTTTCTTTTTTTTTTTTCCTTTTTTTAAATACAGCTAAGTGCCACCAACAGCATGTCAAATAAAACGTCAGCAGAAAGGCCCATAGCTGAATATGCTGGGAGCTGAGTATAGAGTCATCTGCAAATGGACAACTTTAATTCGATTCCTGGCACCTCTGGCCACGCTGAGAATTCTTCTATCTCTTCACACCAGGGGTTTGCTCTTTTAAGCATTGCTCCCTGAAGGGAAGGAAAAACTAGAGAAAGAGGATTTCCAATGACCCTGCACAGATGAATGAATGTGTCAATGGTGAATATTGGTTCAGCTTTGAAATAGGGAATCCTGCAGTGGTTTCTCTGCTTCATCCCTACTAGTGAGTTCCACTGTGGACTTCAATGTGTAGGAGGCCTTTAGGGGACAGATAATAAATGAAAGAAAAAGAAAAGAAAAAAAAAGGAGGGGTGGGAGAAAAAATAAATCACTAAAATGGTTTAATAATAATAGAAAGGCAGCTCTCTAACTATAACCTTTAAATTATTTCTTTGATAATTTTCTCAGAGATGTGCAACTTTTTTGCCTTGCTGGATTCAGAAATTGTTTTAAAATGCTTAAATAAATAAGAGATCCTTACCAGAGAGAAATAAGAGGTCCTTACTAGAGAGCCAATATTAAAGGCCAGTGTGCCTTTTCAGCACGTTTCATTTTGATGCGTTTCCATTTGTTCACTTGTTTGTTTCTGGTATAAATATGATGTAAAAACAGTTGTGAAATTGTTAAAGCACCCTCTGTTTCAGTGTGAACTTATTCTTTATATATGATAGAATGCACAGCAAGAATTGTGACATGCACGAACCAAACATGGAAAGACAGGAAGCCTCTTCTCACCTGCATAACCCTCCTATAACTCAGGTAAACACAAAAACATTTGTCAAAATAGGGTAGAATACACATTCACTTCTACAAGCCTTTTAGATGATTGTTATTCATCTACCTATCAATCAATCTTACCATGACACAATATAATTTTCTAATCATACAAATATTCATGCTTTTATCTCTCTTAAAATCCAAAGAACATATATTTCAATAAGACAAAACTCTATTTAAACATAAAGTAGAATAACACTTCTCTATGGCCATTTCTTTTATGAAGTTTAGTTCCTTAAAATTGCCATATAGTTTAATCTCTATAGGAAAATTTATATAAAAGAATAACAGAGGCTTCCAGGAAAGAAGGTTGAATTGTTAAGTTCCCATTAAGTACTGCTTTTGCCTCATTATGTCCAAGGGAGGCAAAAATCTAAATGTCTAAATAAAAGTAATTTTATTTTCTTCTAAGAATAAAACCAGTATATTCAAAGTGAAACGTACTATTTCCTAGCATCTTAAAAAACAGAAGAGCAAGTGCATCTTTTTTCTTTCACATGTGATAACTTCAGCATGTGATAACTTTAGTCAGAAAACAAAACCCAAAACAACCTCCCCCCCCAGAAATTCTGCACAGGTTTCTATACCCTTGGAAATGAGGTTGGCATGTCAACTGTTTTCTATAGCAGAATGCACACTCTTTAAATATAATAATTTATGCAAATTAAAGGTTCACATTATATAATTGCGAACAAAATATTTACATATCTCTCCACTTTAATGTTGCTGAGAATTTGGGGGGGGGGGAAAAAGGATATTTAAAGGGACATATACTGGACAATTTCAGTCAATATAATATGCAGATACTGAATATTTTTGGATACTTGGTGGTATTAGCTATACATTTAATAGTATCATCAGATATGATCCTGCTTCCTTTAAGAAAGAATTTGGGTAATCGGATTTATATAGTCTACAGCATTTCTTAAGGACTCTGCCGGGGATTTGTCTCTTTTTAAATAGTGGCAATGTTAATGTTCTTTTAAGACTATTTTTTAAATACTGAGCAACATCTTCATGAAGAGCTGTGCTGATTTCTAGTTATGTAAAAATTAATTTGTTTAATCAAGCTAAAAGAAGGACAAGAAATTGAAATGGAAAAGTCCATCACATTAAGTAAAGGATTATTACTCACAAGAAATGTTTTCAATGTCAGACTTGCAGCCAGAAACTAACACTACTTAGAGAACTCTATGTGCCTGTCTCTCCTAACTGACTGTTTATTCAGAGCCCTCCAAAACAACACCAAAATGAACTTTAAATATAGTGCTGACTTGCTTTTTAATTTCATTTGCTTTAACCACAGTCAAAGAAATTTCCAGGAATAAGGCTTAAATAAACAGAGCTACCTTTTATAAATGTGGATTTTCTTTTACATGGTATTTGCAATGGAAAAGGAGATTCCTGACAAGTTGCTCTGCTTCTGATCTCACGATTGTTTAATAAGAAAGGATATTAGTTCATCTGGCCCAATTTCAGCAATATGATAATAAATGTTTCCTTTTAAAATGCATTTGCAAACTTGTAATTAAAAGAAAAGGGGGCTTAATGCTTTTATGTTGTCATAATGCATGAAATCCTTTCATTTTAGTATTCACGGGCATTATCAAGTAAATTCTGTTGATAAAAAAGGAAAAAAAATTTGGCATAATTTTGGGATGATAACAGTACAGATGAGAACTGCTCCCATAACCTTCATCTGAACAGTGATATATGCAAAATAATCCAAAATGAGTTGCTTTCCAGTGTCTTTACAGACTACTTGACATCCACTGCTCAAGTGTTTCAAACCTTCACTCACTGACTGTAATAGTGCACAGATGGAACAATATTTATTCTGTCAGTGGAAACTAATTAGGATGACACTAACTCTGAACACTAAACCAGAAGAAAAAAAATAAAAGAGATTCACACTTTACAGTGTGGCACATGATCTGTGAGTTTACAAATAAAAGCTATAAATTTTAATATATTTCTGTTACATGGGAGGTGTGACCATCTTTGCTGCTGTTGCCAACACACAGTAGCCAGAGATGGGTCTGCAGAGCCATATCTGGATTTGCGTACAAACACTCCAATCTCTTCTGTTAATTCACTTCACATCCGAAACTGTATCTCAACAACTTTCACTCTTCAAGAGCAAGTCAGACTTGCAAATTATTTCACATTACTCTTCAGTCAGCCACACTGCCCCTGTCACCCAGAGGTCACCTCCCTCAGCCTGCATTCCTTCAGGTCCTAGCTGTGCCAATGCCACAAGATGGGAAGAATCGAATTCAAGGAGATGGCTAGCCGCACCATCCTGCTTCTCTCCCTTAACTCCAGCTGCAGGCATTATAAGGCTGGCTACCCTTTAGAATAAAGATCCCATCTGATAAATCATCAGCTCTTAGATATATGTGCAATCTCCATCCAAGGTTGCTCACAACTGCTGAAGACTCAAGATCAGGCATGTTACCTCAACACACAAACTAGTGATGTTCAGAACCCCACCAGGGATCTGAATCTTTTGGTGCCTGAATACCCTTAAAAGTCTTCTTGACTTCTAATTTTCATGAGCTTGAATAAATTAGTTCACCAGTGCTTAATGCTCTGAAGACCTACACGGTACAGCTCAAATTCACAAGATTAAAAACACAGTGTAGAGCATGGTAGCTTGCTATCAAGCTCAGCTATCAGTCCAGTTGTCTTTCAGTACTGTTCCCTTTAAACAAATGGATGTCAGGAGAGAATTAGTTTTGATGTGCATATGCATTTGTGCAGACCCAGCACACTAACATCTTAATAATAACTAAACATTGTAGGGAAAAAAGAAAGAAGTATATACTTTAAGCAATATTGACTTCTATAACCTGGAACAGCAAATTAATTGAAATCCAAAAATCAGAGAAGAAAGGAGTATCAACTGCCCACAATTAAGCAAATGTTAACATTTTAGAAGTAATGCATCATGAAAAAAGTTAAAGTTATCCCATTAATTATTGTTCTGCTAATATAAGATAAACTGAGAAGGAACAGAACTGCCCAAGAAGGTGAAATCTCAAAGGTTTCTTGTCTGTGCAGTGGCACAATCCCCTAGATGTGCTTAAAAAGTATGTTTGGAAGTGATACTTTCTATGTCGCTAGTGTTCTTCACTTAGGATCTCTCAGCAACCAGGAACATGCTGGTGCAGAATTTCATTTTGAGTCCATCCATATTACAATTAAAGTAATGATAATGAATAAACTTTTCATAAACCAGATGGAACAGTTAAACACTTCTTCAACTGTTGCAGTTATAGCCACTAGTCTAATAATGGGTATTATCTATGCCTACAAATCTGGCTTTTCTCAAACTAGTAAGACTAATTCTGAACCTTAATTATTTAATTATTTTAATCTGAAAGCATATTTTAAAGCACCTTCTAAACTAAGATACTAAATGTGCTCCATAACCTTTGTTCATTTATTGATATTCATGTCAAACCTCAAAGGCTACTAACCTGCAATCTTGCATGTTAAAATAATAATTCTTTTTTTTTGCAAACTTAATTCAAACACAAAGCAGAACATAATGAGTAAACCTGCAAAAAAAGATGAAGTGAATCTTACTTCTAACTGATGATAATATCTTCAGTGGGTGCCAGATAGCGTCTCTATTGAAATCATACACAATAAAACTGGAAGTTACTCAAGTGTATTGTAGCCAACTGTCAGATTTAAAAACAGTCACAACATACTATTAGTGGCATTCAGCCAATCTCTTAAGGAACACAATGACCCGAACTTTATTCTGAAAACTCAGTTTGAAAGCAAATCTATTCCCTAAAGTAATTTTCAGCACTGCTTAAAAAGCTTGGAAAAATCAGATTAGAGTAAACCAGGTTATGTAGATGTTATGAGAATGTAGCTTCTAAAAATAACTTTATGGATCAATTCAAGTAAAATTCAAATACAGAGATCTCACCTTTCACATAACTCTGCACTTCTATGTTTTATAATTCTGGTCCCAAACTATCAAATTGATACAGTCTATACAGTTAGTATAGTGTTTAGAAAGTCTGCGATGCATGACTCCCATGCATTGAAGATTTATGCCTTGAGAGGCTTATGTGAACATGTTACATCCAGTATCAGATAGAACTGCTGCACTGCATGCTGTATTTTGAAATGACTATGGATGCTGAAGAAAAAAAATAATACTCTCTCAAAAGGCCCACATATGTATTACAATAATCTGTAACAGGGTATTTTTTTATCCAATATTCCCATCAATGTGGTAAACTTCCATGAGAAATAACACAGTATCTTACAGATGAATGAAAATAAAGAAGATGATAACACTAAGTAAGGCCAATGAATGAGGTGTAACCATTGAAAGCTTGCTATAATCACAGAAAATGCACCCAGGAAATGCTTAATAGAAACTCCTATGAACTAGCGGGAGTGACACATAATCAATGAAACTCCTATTAAAGCATTATTAAGATGTAACTGTGTTTATTCTAAGTAATATAAAGTGTTCCCACTCACACATAAAAGCCATCCATGCACTACTGAGCCTTTCATAAAAATGATCAGATATAGTCTAGAGGAAAATGTTCACAGATACTTCAGAAAAAGAACCATACACTAATGGTCCAAGATTGTCCAAAAAATAACTTAGATGTTATTAATGTATGACAGAATATATTGAACTTATTCTTTCCAAACAGCATTGACTAAATGTCTCGGTAAAATTGATTCCAAGGGATAGCAGTTTACTACTTTGTGTATTCAAATTAAGTTACTGCTTAGCTAAAATATCACATGCAAGGAAGAAATAGAGTTAGTCTCAACATGTGGCTAAATAAGATAACTTGTTCCATGCATAGCAACCCTACAGACTTATTTATCTGTTGATTCATGACATCTGGCTTATAACTGTAGCATTAGGAGCCATTTAGACAGGAAAAGTATTGTGCTTAATTTCACTTTCACCTCACTAGTGAGGAGCACTACATTAATTTAAAGCACCATTTACTTCATTCACACTGCAACTGAATTTGTTGAGAGATTTCGCAAACATGGAAATTAAGGATCAGTTTTCTTTTCACTCTTATCGCACAGCTGTACCACCAGGAAAAGAACAGCACAGATATACTCCCAGTTTCAACAAAGTAACTTATAATTTAAATGAAACATATTTATCTGTTTTTGAGTGCCACCTGTAGTATCAAAATTATGCCTAATTCCATCAAGTCTGACAATACAAACATTTCACAGTAAGTATAATCCCAGGGCAAGTACAAATTAAGGAAATCCTGTTGTGGTCACCAAATCTCCTCAAGATTATCATCAGCTTCCCATTGAAAAACATTGACAGCTACTCAGCTTGAAATCAGGGGGAGCATTTGCAAGGTCATTCTCATAGGTAGTGTACAGTGAAGCAAAGATAATAGTTGTGTCATAACCATATGCAATGTAATAGAGAATGGTGAAAATATTCTAATTGTATTTATCTGATCTCTATCTGCAGTGTTGCTAAGTATGTCAGAACATGCAACCCTAATAAATAACACAGCAGAAAGTTCCTCAATATAAAATGAATCTTCTCAAATAGAGGAACTCAGAATGAAAAATAAACAATTACATTTGCATGGGCTGTTATTTTAAAAGCTTCTTTCAGTTTCTACAATTGCCAACCTTTTGTCTTAGGATATTTTCTCTTTGAAAAAGATACCTGCAGTGGTGTCAAAGAATTTAATCATTACTCTAGTTATCTGGTGCTTTTCTGCAAATTTCTTACTAAAAATACCTGTGTTAGTATTGTAAGCATCTGAACTTTCTTTGTTAATTAGTTACATGTAAAAAATGTCCTTATAAAACTTATTCTCTGCAGTATTTCTTTCTTCACCTGTTCACAAGACATTTTGACATATAACTGCATTTTTATTTTGACATGTTTGTTTTATGATATTTGTTTCTTAAATCTCTTTTAAAACTCTGCAGAGCCTATACACACATCTATGTCTGTTCAAAGTAACAGAAGTGCAATCCAGTGGAATTAAATGAAGTTCTGTTTTGATACTAAAATAATCTTATAAATACAGTTTCACCAAGTAACAGTGTGGAGAAAATCTCAGGAGGCTCAAGCAAAATCTGTGTGGTTTAAAGATGCATCCTAAATTTCAGACTGTTTTCTATTGAAAAGTATTCCCCTTTTCCTTTCCTCTCCATGCAAAAGTTGTTCTTTTAGAACAGGCTGGTTTTACACCGAGAGAGGACAGAGAAGAGGACATCCTGAAGATGGAGAGGACAGCAGCACTTTTCCTCATTGTAAGGACTGTACAGTACAAAAAGGATGTCTTTGGTATGAACCATTTGTAGGGAGTAATGTAAGCATGTAGAAAGAACAAAAACTAGGACACTGTTTTAATCAGGGATGCAGAAGTGACATTCCTAGTTCTACAGAACCACAGTTCTCATACAGAGCCTGGGACACTGATTCACTTTAGAGAAAGCAAGATGCTTTCCTTCTTCCTCCTCATTCTACATAATTCAGAGCAATTTATTCCAAAGCAGACTGAAGCCTGGGAAATTTAACAGCTCAGGCATATATCTGCATTCCTGAACCCTTCCCACCTCCCATGATTACTAGCAGTCATTCTTACTAATTAAGAAGAAAACAAATATTTCTCAATTCTTGCTGTGAGGGAAAAAATACTTCCTGTGAGACATATGGATGGGAACTTATTTGGCAAATATTATTTTTCTCTAGAAATAACTTACACTAAAAATTAAAGTGGGCCAGGTCCCAGTCTTCAGCCTTGAGGAGAAGTGGAACAGCATGGAGGTTACTAGCCTGGAGCCTGCACTTGAGTGTATGTCCTGGTGTCATTTAGTTTATATGATGCAGCCTGGGAAACTCCAAAAGAACAAAATTTTGAAGAAAGCCTGTGACATTAGGTTACTTAGTAATGACAGTGAAATAACTATGCCAGCTTCTTATTTATCAGATACTCATTTTTTCATGTGCAAGATGCATGGTAGGTCAATTTAAATCACAGTGAGACATATTCCAAGTTTTCCAGAAGACTTCACTAGAACTTTTATGTTTTAAAACACATTATGTCCAAACCAGAGAAAGAAAGATCTATCAGAAAGCCAGAGGATGACCCACTTTCAGAAAGGCAAATACTGAGTTTTATTTTTGCAATACAGTTTGCATTTACTCTCTATCCTCCTAAACTTCTATTGACATTTCTCCCTTCATTAATGAGTGCACATATAAACATATATTAGCTGTAAACTAAAAAAGACTGCTGGAAGAGGCACATATTTTCCACATCTGGATTTGATTCAAAGGAAGGGTGAAATCAAGAAAACAGGGTTACAATAATGGCTTAAAGAACAGAGGGCAAAATACAATTGACATCTAGAAGAAAATACTAATTTTTATGCAAATAATCATCAATTAGGTGGCATGGTTCATTAATAGACTAATTAGGGAATAGGATCCAATCAGCAAGAAATGCTTTTGAGGTTTGTTGCTCTGACTCCTTGTGGTCTTAAACAAAATGGAGGAGTTTGAAGTGCTGCAGGATGTAGAATGAACTATTGCAGGAAAGCAAAAAACATTGAAACAGCAGTGATGGCTGGATCAGAGATACCAAAATGTGTGTATTCTTTAGGAAAAACAAAAATAGATGGAAAAGGGTGTATGATTATGTTATAGACTATGAAGACACAAAAAGGGATATGTTGGATAAAACACTCTGGACTTGTCAAAGTAATAGACATAGGTAAATAAAAATTACATGTGCTGAAGCAGTTATAGAAATTATACATTAAAACGCTCAGATTATATCTGGGCTTGGAGCAAACTGGGGCAATAGCACCAATATTTAATGAGGCAGAAGAGGTGAACTGATCCATACAATAGTTCTGCTCAAGGTTTAAATATGTGTGTGTGTGTGTGTGTATGGTTCAGAAAAATGGCGCTCAGTTCACAATGGGTTTATCAAAGGTAATTAATGCTAAGCTAATTTCTTTGATTTCTTTCTCTGATTTTAAGCAAAGGAGATTACTGACTCATCTAACTGCACATCTGCATATATATGATAGGTTACCTTATGCATTAACAGCTGGAAAGACAGGAATTAGTAAAAGGACTGTAAATTAGTTAAGGAAACACAGAAAGAGGTATAATGACAGACAGTATTGAAAGGGCATCTACTGAACTGGTGGAAGCTTGACAACAAAGCTCCCCAGGGATCAATTTGCAAAACTACCTTAAATTCATAAGTGAATATGAATATGAATTAAGAAGCAGGAACACTCAGTGGAAACTCAAAGATTACACAAAATTAGGAGGCACCATCAGTAGAAAGAAAAATCAAAATATCATACAGGTAAAATATCATGTTTCATGTAATTAACAGAAAATAGTAGCTCAAAGTTGGAGTTAATAGTGCAAAAAAAATACTGCAAGTTGAAACCTAAACACAAAGAAAAGGGAAAGGAAAACACTGAAATGTATAGGCTGATTGGAAAATGGATTTTCACCAACTAATTTGATGTAAATGTGGAAACAAGTTATGCAGTTGTAAAGTAAATGCAGGCAAATAAATAAATAAGCAGAAAATTTTTCTTTTTTTCCCCAGAAAGTATTAGTGTGAACACAGTGAAACCTCACTGGAACAGTAATTCTGATTTTCTTCAGGGAAGATTAATTTAAACTGGAAGAAGAACAAGGAAGGGCTATAGGGATGATACTGGGAATGAAAAGTGTACATTCACATAGAATAAAAGATGTTTGCTTGCTCTACCCTGCCAAGACTGAATAGGAATATGATTCCTCTGTAAAATTATGATCAGCAAAGCATATACACTGGAGATGAACTATTTAAGTCAAAAAGACAACACTGGCACAAGAGCAAATAAGTATAAAACAGCCATAAATAAATTTATGCTGCAAATTAGAAGATTTGTAACTCCCAGGGCAGTAACATTATTGAACAGCCAACCAGAGTCCTGAAGGACAAAAATAATTAGCTCATGTTAAGACACAGCTTTATCATTTTATATTATAATATATAGTGACAGGAGGGGACTGGACTTCGAGATTCCCTAGGCCGTTTTGTATTTTATATACCCATCTCAGAAGGGTTACAGAGGTACTCTTAGCTTGTAGAAAACTGGTGGGACTAGGCCAGTGATGAGAACATTAAGAGAAAGACAGAAATATTAACTTGGTGCAGAGCCACACTAAGGAATGAACTATTGCTTTCAAACTGGGGCCAGCTCCTCGGAGAATGGGCAAAGTCCATTTCTGTATGTGCATGTCTGCATGTGGGTATATTTCAAAATGATTCTGGATAGGGAAAGGAGACATAGAAATAATAATACATTTCTGCTTAGTTCTTCTGCATAACTCACTTCCCTGTCCCCAGTTACCACACTGCAGAGACCAGCATTCCTTCTACTAGCATGGCAAAACCATTCTTTAGATATGTACTGCCTGCTTCATTCCTATTTAAATACTAATGCACTTTTTTCTTTTGCATATTTTTTTTTCTCTATTAATTTTAACCAATAACTCACTTGTGCCCTCTGGTATTAGCACCTACACTGTTGTATGACAAAATTCTGTTGGGCTACCTGTAGAGACCTTGAAAATATCCATTTTGTAACGTGTGTTGTTCTGTGGGTGGTTTTTTGTTTAGGTTTTTTTGTTTGTTTGGTTGCTTGGTTTCTTTTGTTGTTTGTTGTTTATTTGCTTGGCAGATTTTGTTTCTTTTTTTTTGGTTGGATGGTTTGTTTGGGTTCTTTGGGTTTTGGTGGTGGTTTTGTCTTTTTTTTTTTAATAGCTATCTTCAGATACTGCTTCGAGATTGTGAAAAGTGGTTTTCCTTTCATGAACTTTAAGCATGTGGCAGTGATCAAATGGGTACAGCTGTCCTTTAAGGACATTGGCAATTATTGTCATCATACCTCTGTTAGGCAGTTCAAATTGCTTAAAACTTTGATAATGATTACTTGACTGCATTTAAATGAAGGTCGTTTACCCTTCCATTCCCTACTTATATAGCGTCTTTCGTGCAACATGCCTCAAGGCCCTTTCCAAAGAACACTAATCAGTACACAAAATTATATTGAAGCAAATAACCTTGTCACAAATTCCATTACACAGTAAAAGCTAAATAAAAAATAATAGCTTTCCTGTCTATATTTAAAAATATATATCCACTTACTGTCAAGCTTTTCAAGTGAAGAGAATGCCACAGAAGAGCACAAATCCTACTGCACAGCAAGGAAATGAAAAGTAAACTATTGCTGTGACACACTTAACCAGTACTCACCCTACCTTACCAATACAATAGGCAATTGCAAAAATCAATATTTTTTAAATGCCGGCTCATTTTAAACTCAGAAGTTTTCAATGAGAATTTCAAAGAGCTGAAGCCATGTCCAGGAGGGGCAACCAGCCAGTGCAACAGAAATTGCCTTGTCTCGCAATAATAATTGTTTTAAGATTTGATTGAGACAAGATCAACATTTACTTAAATGAGAACACTAACCATTTTGCTCAGTCTGCAGTTCAAAACAGAAAAAGGATTTCTTCCCAGAAATAAAGGTAATTTCTTATCTATGCACACAACCAACCTCCTACACTAGGTCAGTCAAGTGAATGCACTTCCCTTGCCTGCAAGTCCAGACAGGAGAAAAGATGACTGATAATGTCATTCCCATTCCATGGTGGTCTTGTTGGCCTCTTACTGGTAACCCTGACACTGACTATAAATACAGCAGTCTCCACAAAATCCATCAGGCTCTTTGAGTTGCTACAAATTGACATAAACAAAAATATCAAGAAAAAACTCTCTGGAAATTACCTTTCCTCCTAACCAAACAACTTATTTGATCTACTTTAGTGGCAAACTCAGCCCTCCCCTTGTTCCAAGTCTGGGACTATTACCTGCAGAAAAACTATGCTTACAGGAACCTAAAATGACAAAAAAGAAATAATCTTAGTTCACAGATGGATGTAGCATTGTACTTATAGCATTATCTGTGCTGCAGTATATCACACACACCACAAAAACTCAATGATCTCACTTGCAGATATGTTCTGTGGTAGCTTCTCATCTGAAGAAGCAGAAACAAAATGAAAACACCTGAAACCCTTCTGAGAGAGAAAACATCTAAAAAATCACAGGACAAGAGACACCCCATAACCCATATATATATATATATTTTTTTTTTTTCAGCTGACAGAAATATAACAGGGAAGGAGAAGGGATGAAAGATTAAATACAAGGGAGAGCAGTAAAGATGTCTAGAAATAAGAGGCAGACTCACTCAAAGTCCTTATCCTAGTATTTGCCTTATTGATTTTAGCTTCTGAAAAAATGAAGAAGTTGAGGTAATAAAACACAAATTAAACAAGAGAAAGCATTTTGAGAACTGATTTTAAAATTAGAGAGAAAACAACTAAAATACAAATAAGTAAAACTCTCACCTCACAGTAGTTCACGAAATGCCTGTGCTTAAAGTGATGAAACAGTTTTTTTTCAGAGTCCTGGCTGCCAATGTTTGCAGAGTTTGTCATACTCTATGGTGATCTTTTCACATACAAAAACAAACACAATTTTCTTTTGGAAGCTGCAGACCTCTTCTGCAATTCCAACTGAAATGATTTATTGGCCAATTGACACTTCTTGAATTAATTCTTCTTAAAGGATAACCTAGGAAATTTCATCTCCAATCAGTTACGTCAAATTTGACAGCCTCAGGTGAAACGTCTCCTTTCTTAATTATTTTATTATCCCATTAATTCTCCCAATTCATTAGTTTAAGTCCCATGTACCCCTCTGAAGAATTCCTCTTCTTCCTTGGTGTGTATTACTTCCAAGAACCTCAAATAAACAATGTCCTCCCTTGGCTATATCTTCTCTATGCTAAATACATTTCAATCCTGTCACCTCCCTTCAGAAACTAATGCTTATAAATCAGTTTTTCTCCATCTTTCTTTTAACAACAACTCCGGAAGGAATCACTACAGCTAGAAGAGCCTGATTCTCACTACCCTGTGCTATGACAGTTAAGGACACATGCTTCTCTCCCATCCCCACCAAAAAAGTAATCTTGAAAACTGTACACTACAAACTATATCTTAGCTTTTACATACTGTTCCTTTATATGAGGTGACAATTATAGGTTAAATTTACCATGCTGCAAATCTGTTGATCAAAAAAGCAGTGTGTCTTTTGGTGCCTATGCTGAAGGTATGATACAGATACCACTCCGAAACTGCTGATGCCTGGCACAGGCTGCCCAGGGAGGCTGCCCAGGGAATCTCTGCTCCTGGAGATTGTCAAACCTCAACAGCATAAGGCCTTGACTGACCTGATCTAATTTTGAATTAGCCCTGCTCTGAACAAGAGTTTGGGCTGAATGACCTCCAGAGGTCCCTTCCAACCCAACTTGCTCTGTGTGAATCACTTAAGACTTTTTGATCATTCCAGAAACACAGTGTAGTACCTCAAATCAGCTGTGTGCTGAATTCCCCATTAGATTTTGTATTGTGCTATTATTTCCCTTACAGTCTGATAACAGATGCAAGAAGTACAAAGACTGGACCTCTTCTCCCAGCAGTATTGCCAGGAGATTTAAAAGATTAGTCAGCTTCTCTTGGACTGTAGCCATTTTTACAAATTGTGAGAACAGAGAAGATAGATGGATCACACTGGAACAGGGAAATGACCTCAAGGGAATATATAAGACAGTCACCAGTACAGTTACCATATCACCTGCAATGGAGTAAAACATGGACTATCCATTGATTTGGATGATTCCAGAAGGCTAACGGTCAGCAAAACAAAGTAGAGTGTCACCACCTTTGCCAAATTATCTTAGCTCTTTCTGGAATACAGGTTTCAGTTGGCTTTGAGAAGGGATTACATATGTTCATATTGCTCCCTTCCAATACTGAGGGCAAAAATGGAGCCTACCTTCTCTCAGACAGTCAATACATAAGCTAGAAATACTGCTGGCGATCTAGTGGAGGTTAGAAGTGGATGAATTTTCACTACTTTGTCTAAACTTTCTCAAGAATATCCTTATTTCTGCAGACTAAATTGGAGGATCATATACTTCATCTTTTTTTAAGACCTTCCTGTCCTTTTCCTACTTAGCTATGGCAAATCATCAAGCCACTGCAATACTGTTTCCCCGACACAAGGATCAACTCATCGCTTTTGGGGACAGTCTCTGCTCACAGAAATAAGAAGACTATTTCAGACACAAGTGGAAATGGCAGAGTCCCTTTGTGGTTGGCTTTCGCTAGCCTAGTATCTAATACAGAATAAATATGCTAAGAGCTCCAAGTCAAGTGCAGGATGCTTCTATAAAAAGGAAAAGAATAAGACATAAAAGTATCAATGGCAGCACAATAAAAATAAAAAACTCACTTGAAAATAAGTATCAAACCAATTAAGCACAAAACCCGAGAGAAAAAAGTACTCAAGGCTACCAAATGCCTAATTTTAGAGATACTGAGCATCACAGCCCTGAGTTGGCAAAATAAGTATATAAATCACTACAAAACCTCGTGTGTTTTCCAGTACAAACGGACATACCCTGGAGTCAAATCAAAATTTCTTGAATTGTTGTTTGACGATCAAGACAGCAGCCTGACAAACTGGTTCTTTTAAAATGCTTTTCCTTAGAGAAGATTCACATTGGCAAAGTCTTTCAAAATTACATTTCCTCTGGAACTAATTAAAGGATAACATTTTTCATTATCATGTTTTAAGAAGCTGATTTTCAGATGTTGTAGAGATACTATTAATGTTTAGAACTTTAGGCTAGGATGACAGAATATGTTATATTGGAAAGTACTTTCAAAACAAGCTGAAAATATACCAAAAGCTGAGCAGATTACAGGCTCTCAAAAGCGGGCCAATATTTTTATTGCTTCTACCATTGTTTAAAATTTTTGAATATGTCTAGACAAAGACTTCAGTTTTAAAATAAAAATTCAACTCTTAAATCTTATAATCCCAGAATAAAAAAAAAAAAGTTAATGTAAAGTTTCATGGTTGAAGATGCAGTGATCATTTTGATTATGTGACAACTGCAAGTTTTGAAGTGGCCAGGTTTATTTTTTACTTTGCTGCAAATGTAATACATATTTTTTGCCTCTGCTACAAAAGCTCAGAGAGCCTGACTAAAGATTGCACATAAATCCCATAGTAGTGTCTACATTCTTGAATGTCAACTGTCATGCCTCTCAGCTGCTATCATATGATATATACTGTGTTAAAGGCAGTCACCACAACACAGCCACTTCTGGAGTAGAGTGACATGTGCTATTAACACATGGCAGATTATGATCCCTGTGCAGAAGAATGCTGTCTGTCTGAAAGTACTACTGGAGAAATACAGGTGATCTCCAGTAAAAGACAAACACGGCACCTTCATGACAGAAAAAAAAACAAACCATGCAACTCAAAACCATACATATCTAAGACTATAACTACTTATGATCTCACTTATTCAAAAGCTTGTACATTCAGTAGCCAAGTAACCTTATCACACTGTCTGGAGAATTGGCTTAAGATATCTCAGTGGGACTTAGGGCATCCAGACATAAACTGGCTGAACTGTTAACCCGAAGGAACCATTCAGTACTGCCCTAGAATTAATTAGTTCCACTTTAACATGGAAAAGGGTTTCAGTGGGAAAAATGCCAGAATGAGAGCCATCAAAACAGACCTGTGGTAATCACTAGAGAGCAGGAGTATTAATCTATCTGATTAATCTGTTGAGCTGTAATAGCTCCTTAAGGGCAGTGTGATGAGTTGCTAAGTGAACCTGGTGTCATTCTTCTGTCCCCTGTTCCAGAAGGATACAGGTCTGTACAAGAAAGCTTGATGGCAACAGCAGTGCTTCCTATTTGCCCTGATAGGAACTGGTTCAAAGATGCTGGATACTTCTCTAGACCCACTAGGCACTACCTTTGCTAAAAATTTCGCAGTGCTTTCACCAAAACAAGTGTCTTTGGCAACATTAAACAGGGATTTAAGCACTTCAGATGAAGTTAGCAATAATACAATACAAAAGCTATCATAGAAGACAACCCTGATACAAGAATAAAATATACTCTGGTTATAAGCTCTATCAGAAGAAGACTCCCTGACAGAAAAGCAGCAGAAATTATCAAAAAAACAACCAGAGGAGAAAAGTTACAGAGTAAATATGATCATAACTGACCGTACAGCTACTGTCTGCCTTTTCCTACGTTAAATCAGGTGTGCTACATTAGTACACCTTAACATTTTTGGCTTCTGTTGGGTATCTGAATATTGGAAGCCACTAGTTCTGGAGAGGGAATGAGATTTCACTGTATTCCAGAGAAAATTCCTTGCCCCCTCCCCTTCCCTCTCCTCGTTCCCCACTCCCTCCCCTTTGAAGACAATAAATACTTTATCTCATCTTCTGGTCCCTGAGAGAAAATTTACTAAAGCTCTCTAAAACTGAGGTTCTGGAGGAAGCATGATGCCAGAGACAACGTTATATGCCAACCTCCAGTAAGGATTTTGGTGAATAAGCAGAAATGTTTATGGTATAGTAAAATCCTACAAGCATTTGGACTGACACCCATACACATAAACTAAGACAAATGCCTGTTATTGCCAAGGACAATCTGCAATTAAGAATCTCCCAGGCAAAACATAAGACAAAGGAACAGACAGTAAATCGTTATCAAACAAACTGAAACAGAGAATATGGAACAAAAAATTAACACATCAAATTATTCCAAGAAAACACAAAATTATCCTAGTGACATAGAGTTCAGAGAAAGTGTGGGTGCTGAATCATCAGGAGCTATAATTACATCTGTCCAGACTACTGATGTAGGAAATGCTCACACAATTCTGTCAGCATTTTAAAAGACAGTATTCCCTACTAAACTAAACAGAAACCTAACCTATCATAATCAGCTTGCCTCTGCTTGGCAGCTGCATATGTGTAGAATATTTCTAAAAGGGAACCAGGTCACCAAAGAAAGCATTTATTGAGCATCTTTTCTTTTACTCATTGACTTCCTATTTTTCCTCTGTGCATTACACATTTTTCCCCTCCTCTGCTGGCCACCTCAGCTCTGCAATCACAGTGGGAGTCAATCATTTTGCAGTCTCTGACCCACAGTATTGATTCAATGCTGTGAAAGACGCTGTTCAGTTATAATTAGTAACTAAACCATAAAACTATATTACTACTTACTTTCATTCATTCACTCCAGTAACATGACTAAACACCTTTAACTTCTTTCATCAACTCTCTACAGCAGCCATTGTCATGCCAGCAAGACAAAACGTAGAGAAAAAAACTCAGTTATAAGTCACAACAGGCCTTTTAGAGCGTGATTTACATGTTCCCTTGTGTAAAATAATAGCAGATAGCCCTTTAATATCCTTCTTTGAAAGACAAATTTCGTTTCTTTACCTATAATTTTCAAATGGATACATACCATTCTCTTAACCTTTCATAACAGACTTGTTTCCTATTCTTTCCTGTGTCTGTATACAGACACAAGCTTCCCATGAAATATTCCATTAGTCCTACTTGCTGAATTCTGGTTTTGCCTAATGTCACCTTTCATTACCACAGACAATTTAACCCTCAGGTATTCTGCCATAGCTGAGGAACTAGAAAAGACCAAAAATTACTTTAGAAAAAGTCTAGAAAGAATTTATAAGTCTCTTTACTCCATGTTTTTTTCCTCATTGTCAATTATTCCAAAACCTGAACTGTTTTCCCATTTATTTAGCCTCAAATTAGTAATTAAAAAAAATATATTCTCTTAACTTTACAAGCCCCTAAGTCATAAAGAATCCTCTAGATAAACACAAGATGAATTCTGATGGAGCCAATCACTGAACTTGGAAATGATAAAAATACAGGTAAAGAGATAAGTTCTAGCTCCTCTTGCGTGGCTACCCTGTGCCTTGTCTACCCAATACAGACAGGAAGAAGTAAAACCAGTAACAAGTATTTCCAACACAGAAGAGAGGAAAAGGAATCATAATCAGAAAGAAATAATTTCATTAAATACTTTAAACAGAAATTACTTTACTTACAGGAGACCAATAAAGGTGCAAAGCCCTTCAAATTTCACGTTGATGGATCTCATCCATTACTTGCAGAACCTAGTAAAAGACTGCCCTGAGAATTACTCTGCGTTATATCATTCAGTTGTTCTGTTTGTACCTCTACAATGAAAGGGTGTAGCTGATGGAATAAGTTTCAAGTCCAAGAGTCTTTACTGGAAAAACTGCAGACCTGACTCTACCAATGAACCAAGAAGTTTCAAAGGCTTGCCTTTTTGTGGAGTCTCAGCACAAAGACACTGAAGAGGCCAGCAAGTACAGTCTGAAAGAGTTATCATCTCAACTGCAAAGGATAACAAAAAAGAAAAAATCTTCCTTTGGCATAAAGAGCAAAAATAAAATTATAAAGATGTGTCTTGAAATACAAGCCAGACATTTCACATGAAATAGTTCCTGTCTATTGTTAACTTCAAATGAAGATGATCTAGGACACCTTCTTCTTCCTCCCTTTTAAAATTCTATTAAACACATCAAATTCAAATCATGAGAATCTCATATGTATTAGAATGGGAACAGTAGCTTCTAAGTTGAGAGAAATAACTCTGAAGGATGAAAAAAATAAGTTCCCTTACCCCAGGATGAATCCTTTAGTCTCTCTTCCTCAATTCCATCCTTCTTAAGATGAAGCTTGGAAGAAGAATCCATAGTTAGATGGATACAAAAAGCTCTTCCAACCCATTAAAATGTATCTTTCAGCAAAAGAGAATTCAAGGGAAGAGTGAAAATGTTTTGAGGTTGAGCTAAAAGTTAGTTTTAGAGCAGCCAGCCAAGAAGTCAAATCCAAACAACCTCTTCTCTCTCTCTCTCTTTTATCAGAATATAATCTGAGGAATGTTGTAGATCAGAGACTCAAAGGAATTTTGAACCCTTGATATGCCTAAACAACTTGTGTTATCTAACTGAGAAACAGTGGGGTGAATGTTTTGTAGTAACTCATACTCTTTGCCTAAGTATTTGTAAAGTAGTCATGTTCAAATATGGATAACCCATTTAAACCACAAGTTCTTTGGGATCCTTAGGGTTGGGGTAAAAGTCTAGAATGACAGTATTTAGCTAGTATCTACAGAGAAATTATGTGGAAGAGCTGTGGAGAACTAAGGTTTATAGCAGGGAAGATTGGGACTTGGCTGCTGTATTATGCCAAATCCCACATGTGAGTCATTTAATTCTTTCTTTTGAAGGACTGATTAATCCCCTGCCATTACAGCAGCAGCAACTTGTAAGATACTTTATAAGTGCACCAAGCTGTTCCTAGTGCTATTGCCAAATAAAGAAAGAATGGTTTCTTTGATGTGAAGAAAAGTTACATTCCTTCCTCCTTCAATTGCTAGCAGTGTTGAAAAACTACTTTGGTGAATGGCTAGATACCACTAAAAACTTGTTACACAACATATCAGAAATCTCATTCAGATCCAGCAACAGAGATAGGGAGATCAGCAGGGGCAGAAAATCAAGGAAAAAGTAAGAAAAGAGAAATAAATGAATAAAGATCTTTCATGAAACTTTTCTTGTTTGACAGCAGGGCCATAAGCATGTCCAGTGTGTCTCATCAGGTAGAGATCATAATTAAGAGAAAGAGTATGTGAAGAAATACATGTGAAAGATACTGTGTCCACTGTTAGGAAGGCTGGAAATGCTATGACACAGGCAGTGGACAAATTAATTTCTCCACTCAGAGTGCAGTGACAATAGGTCTGCCAAGATGTTTTCCAATATAAGCCATGCTTTATAACAAATCTGTAAAGTTTCAGAGTGCTACAAAAAGCATTACAGAAATGCAACTTATACTACTGGTCAACACAGTTTCTGTAAGCAGCAGTTGCAATAAATAACTGAAATAATATGTACTGCTGATTCACAGTGAAGTGAAAAAGCCCTACTGCACCTAACAGAACTACAGATACTGCTTAAGACAGGAACATTAAGCATTTTACTGCTGAGACATACAATGCCTTCAATTGAAGACAAAATCCTAGCTGGCTAGAAAAGAATAGAATTACAGCTCAGTTGTGTCTGAGAATCCATGATAATGTATTGTAATCTAACAAATAACATTTAAATAAATGTTGTTCAAAAGCATTAGCTTCTCTGAAGATCCATAATATACTGAGTTGCTGTGCTTCCTTATTTATGTGCTACAGGTATTCTAACAGCTCCTGTACTTTGTAGCATACTGGAAGCTCATCTCATAGATGTTTACCCCGAAGTTCTCAATAGTATGAGCTTCAGCTCCTCCTTAGCAGTCTCCAAAATTACTGCTCATTTCCCAAGGCCCTGTTGACAATCCTCTACTCTAGGAACCCTTTCAAATTGTTTTGTGCTTTCTGGATAACATTTATTAACTAGAGGGAAAAAATAGATGTTTTGCTTTACCTACACTATTACAGAAACAGCTATCTTTGCCAGTTACAACACTGGACTTCCTGAAAACAGACTAAAAAACCCAAGAGATGCTGTCTCCTCTGCTCTATGCAAACATATACACACACAAAACTGTTCTGTTTGCAGTAAATAATTAAGAGATGAATTATATGTTTTTGATATAATATATTCTAATGATCTAATTGCTAAAATACTGGGGGATGGAGGAACCCACTCTCCAGATTCAGGGGGATAACAGTCTTTGCCTTGGACCCTCAACTTATCCCTTCAAGTTACAAAAACAAAAACCCCAGAGAACTGGCAAACAAAAAATTATTGCATTTTTGTTGGCATCAAAACAGAGGAACTTTTACACTATTTCAGCTGAAATCATATGATCCAGTAGCCTAGGGGAAAGGATATTAATAGCAATCAGGGCAGAGAGGAGGACAGAACAACTTTCCTCAGCCCAGAGCTAGGCAGCAGGTTCTCCACGGCTCTTCTCCACCATCCATCTGAGTGCACAGGGCCAGCAGGGTGGGAAGCCCAGTGGCAGTGAGCTTGCAGAAGCAGCATTAGGCTTCAGGGCTCTGCAGTTCCTGACAGCCCATCCCAACTGCAGCTACGGACTCACACCACAGCCCTTTAGATGCCAGCTGACCCTGCTTTTGATCATAGCTCATTTGAAGAGCTTTTAGACTACTTCTGCAACAGACTGTGTGCTATTGTACTCAGGATTGGAAACAACAACCAAGACAGCACTGTAAAAAGTAAATTGGCCATGAGCAAGTCCCTATCCCCTATTTGATATCGCTAGCATATTCCTTTAATGAGGGGCAAGAGAGAACTAAAAAAAACCAACAAAACAACCAAGGAAGATGGAGGAATGCATACATCAGCCAACAAGCTGAATAATCACAAAATGGGGAAAAACCCTGATCCAAGCATTAATAATTCAATTAGTATTCATTGAAATAACATTGATTTTAATTAATTTATTTCACATCACGGTTCATCCTATGTGCTTTCTACTACAGCTTAAAAATCATTAGTGTATGATCCTGCTAATTACTCATATCTTTAAAAATAACAAAAAGGAGAAAAAATTGCCGAATAAATATTTTAAAGCCTCAAACAGTCAATAAAGAAAAATGAAATGTAATTGCTTGTCACTGTGGATTACTAACATGGAATACACTACCAGGTTGCCAGCTATATTAAACATGCAATTTGATTCATCGGAATTTCAGTAGATTAAAATATAGGTAAAAAATGCCTCAGCCACCAAAGTATATACTTACCAGCTTGTATTTGCACAATACAGTTTGTGACTGTTCTGAAGCACAACACTTTTCATTTATTCTACTGCTCTGAGCTCATCCAAAATACACAGAAACAAAACCCCATACATGTTTCTGTCTGAAGCAGGCCCAGCAGATCGATAGATAATATCTATGTCCATCACAGAGCTTTGCTGGAGATGACGCAGAACAAGGCACATTTCTAAAGGAAACTCCAAGAGCCACTGTAATTCCTTAAGCTCTGTGCACCACAGCCAAGCAGAGGCTACACACGAGAACTGTGCTTCTCTGCTTTAGAACATCATTTCTCTTTTTCACATTAGGTAATGTTGACCTGGCTTTGGCCTTTTAGCAGCACACTCTACCAGTGGGTCCTTACCAAGATGGATAAAAGATAAAGAGGGATGCATAGGCAAATGTAATTTGATAGAGAACAGCAACAGTCTGAGCTTTCTGGCATACAAAAATAATTTTATAAAGAGATAAAAATAAATACACTCCTCTTTACATTCTCCTGTCATTACACTTTATGTCATAGTAATATAGTGAATCCACAAATTTTGCTATTTTATTTATTTATTTTTACAACATAATGAGGAAATTTCTGATTTTGGATGCAGTCAGATGCTCTATCTAGTTGGGTAACTACAAATAAGAGATAAGACAGTCTAAGCACTTGTTTTTTAAACAAAGGTTTTTTTCTTCCTATAGGTCTCTAATTAAGCTCAGTCAATTTTTATTAGTTTCCACAGGTTTAGATTTCATTGCAAGGCAATCAAAATACTTTAAATCTTTTCACTGTCAGTCATCTGTCTTTGCCCAAGACAGCCTTTCACATCACAGCTTTTACCTTATTCTCCAACAATGCTCATACTTGTTCTCTTAATTGATACTTGTTTACACTAACGATTTCTGCTATGTGTGAAATACTTTCATGTGTAAAATCAACTGTAAGTAGCATTTCTCCATCTCCACCCCAAACTCATTATCTAAACGCTACAGGTTACTCCACATTTCTATATACACAAAACAGAAGTGCTGATTTTCTTGTTTAGTAACAGTTGTGGTCACCTTAGGTGTGCTGGCAGTTCAGCAAGGGGCACAGCCTGCCACTGCACATTATCACAAGATAATAGGAGAGAAGAATTTACATTCCAGATACCTTTCAAAAATACCATAATTGGCTTATCAACAGTACTCAACCAAGCTCAATATAAAGCTCAGACACAAGCTTATTTTATATATGCATACCTATCTAAAAACATACTTGTATAGAGAGCTATCTCTTTTTTCCCACATCACGTGCAATATTGAAATACATTATCTTTTCCAATGGCATTACACACCTTACACCAGCCTGCAGTATGTAGATACAATAAGTACTATCACTTAAAACACAGAAATCTTTGCACACCATGTTTGTGAACAACCTCAGTGTACTTCACTTTCTGCAGAAGTATGTACTTGTTAAAGTTTTTTTACCTGAAAAAATAAAAACACTAATAGCACCATGGGAGTTTCAAGAAAGGCAGGCAAATTATGATCACATTTACCATCTAATTTTCTCTCTGAGGCTTGTTCAAACAGTGCAAACATTGCGCTCCTCTTCTTCATTTGTTCTGACAAGCAGGATGACAACTAATCACCATCAAGAGCTTTCCTACTCTCCAGGCCTGTTTTCTGTTTATCCAATTTGATGCCTTCCAGCCAAGGAAACTGTTAGCCTTCCCTGCCACCACAACTGAGAAGGCCAGCTCTCCAAGGCCAAATTTTAACTAGAACTCTTTTACGGTGTGAATCCACAGCGCTAAGCGGGAATAAAACGAGTTGTTTCCGCTGTGCAGTGTGTGATAGCACCACCAGTGAGTTTTGTATAGGGTGACAAAACACCTGAGGGACGCAACAAAACTTGGAGACTGATATAGAAAAAATTAAGCCCAAGGAAAAGGGAGGTACACTCTACCCTCTTCCTTCATTTTCCCCAAGAGACAGATCTCACCTAAGCATTCCCATCCAAGTCTTCAAATGTGCAAATATAACACAAAAAAAAAAGAAAAGCTTGAAGAATACTGAAAAGTTACTCCAAGGATGTCAGTCCTTTGATAGATCTTCTCTCCAAAACTATCACACTGATTTGCCTTGATAAGACTCGGCCATGCAATCAAATTACCTTGGCTTAACGAGTTAAGCCAGTGTTGTTGTCCACATCCCTTCTTCACCCAGAGCCTAAGCAAAACAACACAAATGGAAATGAAAAACCCATTATGAAATCACATGTCCATTGGGCTAAGCACGCAGTAGATATCAGCCCTTAGCAGATGCATAAGCCATAAAGACTCCAGATGAGCCCCTTGTTATAAACCTAAAAGGGAAAATGATGTCAAAACTATATTTAATAACATAAAAAGTATGTGTGCACATGCAATTAAAAGATTCAGTACAATTGATCCCTGCTGTTCAGAGGTCATCTCAAAACTGGGTAATATGTTAAGCAACATATATGGCATAAACAATCACCAAACTTTTCATTGCTTTAGCTGTCCAATACTGTCTTATTTCTGATAGTGTGAAGGAAATAATGTCAACAGGCAGCAGGCTAACTCCAGATTCATCAGCTTTAAGGGGTCTTGATCTTTACATTGATCAATCCCATGCTAAAAATTCCTTATTTTTCTTTATAAACATTTGAAAAATGCAGCTAGGCTTTGACAGAAGGTACACACTCTCACCATTACTTCTGTCCCTTTGCCCGCAGGCAGCACCCTATCACCGCAGCCAATGTCGCCAGCGTCACTAACCAGCACCCCTGCACCAGATTTAGCTACCCAAGATACTAACATTAGAAAGCTTCTTGGCTCAAACCCTATGCTACTTTTTGAAAGGTTATTAAATATTTTCCTGGATCTTGCAATCCTGCTGTCTACACATATAATCAGTCTGCACTAAAATACATTTTGAGCCAGGTGATTGTTCATGAGAAATTGTGAACTTGTCCTAACAGAGAGTAGGGAGTGCATGGGGGTGGGGGGATGGGGGGGTGTTTGGGTTTTTTTTTAAGCCTACTCAGGAAAAGATGTAGAACTAAAGTATGATAAACGAAAATATCTTTAGAGCTTCACATTTGGCAAAGGGATAAAACAGGCCATGCATAACCTACACCACATCTCACAAAAGCACTATTTGAAACACAGAGCAATTATGACAACTAAAGTCTGCAGGTTCCAGTGGAAGAAGACATAGCAATTCTCTGGAAAGAGGCTGGTGTATTCTTGGGAGGGACAAAGAAGGGAAAAAAACATTCCCCTTGATCCTGCTGCTTCCAAGAGTACTTGCAATTTCCTTTTCTTGAAAAAGATTTAGGGGACAGAACAACAAGGCTCTTGTCTCTGCTGCATGTTACATGGGGACCTTCAGTTTATTCTCTATTGCAACGACAAATATCTTCATGGGAGTAAGAGGTTTCCCCACATCACTCTGCTGTCTATGCATCACACTAGTCTATGGACCAAGGAGGTGGATTTTACTGATTTAATGATAGATCTGGTAGCCTAAAGGATTTTAGATTAGACCAGTCCACTCTCATGTCACTATGTAATCTTCGTAAGCGTCTGAGCCTGAAAATGTTCAGCGGTAGAGCTGAACTACTTTCTCCAAATACTTCATATATTATTTCTATAGGCTACGATACTTAAATGGTCCCTATCAAATTCACAGATGTCTTTTCCTTTAGCTACTATTGCTGTTTTCTGGTGGTGGCTCATCTGTGATTTTAATATGTAAAGATCAACTAAGCCACTATCCCCAAAATTGCAGGGCACTGCAAAGCTGCAAAAGATGAGCTAATGGATTTTTTTTCATCTCATCTGCTTCACGGCATTGATTCAAAGGATCTTAAATTCTGAGCTTTCAGATCAGAGACAGATGTTTACAGAAAGAAGCTGAAACCCAAAAGTAACTTTCTTTAACAATCAGTATCCTGTGCAACTTCAGTGATGTCAACAGAATCAAGTGGGAGGTAAATCAGTGTGTGGTTTTGGCAGCTTTCCCTTTTCTGCCAATTAGAACAATCAGATTCTAAATTTCACATTGAGCTAAAAGAAATTAGCAGCGTTACCTTGGTCAAATGTTAAAGTAAATAGCACTTGAAGCGTTAATCATAATTGCAGTTTTACAAGTCATTCATATTGCATTTCCATTGGCTCATTTTCCCATGCTTACCACCGTGAACGTATTTTGATGAGCGACATCTGCTTTGTTTCTGCCAAAGGAGAGAGCTGGGTCTCAGCTGCTAAAGCAGCAGGCTGCCAAAGCAGCTGGACTCACCTTCCCCAGAGAAGCCTTCTGCTGCTTGTGGGAGGCACTTGGGTACAGAGGAGCGGAGCAGGTGCGAGGACATGGTAAGAAGACAACTGGTTTCAGACCAGGCGGTGTGGAGAAGCAGGCAGGGTGCAGAGATGGGTGAAAGGCAGAATCAGGCTCCCAAGCAAGGAAACACATTTAAACCCTTTGCTGATTCTTAAATGGTTCATAGAGGATATATTTTAAAAATTGTTATAGCAGAAAAGGGGCTATTTCTAAGGACACAACAGCTTTCTTGCTGGGGAGGCATTATGATTTAGGAATAGTACTGTAATTAATTTCTAACTACAGCCACTATGCTATAAACAAGCACAAACTGCAATACTTTCCATGTTATTTAATGCTGGCTGAAGATGATGGCAAAATTCAATTAAAAATGTAAGCAATATATTTTGAAATCTGAAAATTTCAGCTTAATATAGTTTAAATGAGATCTCTTTCAATACTGCAGATTCATCAAGCATTTTCTTCTCTTTCCCCTCCTTTTTGCTTTGCTGACCTCTCTGAGGCCAGCTCAGACTCAGTGCAGGTGTTTCCAGTAAACACCTGTCTGTACTGCATGGGATTGCATGCAAAGTCTCTTGTGAGAAGGGGAGTGCCAGAGACACCATGACAGTACATGGGAAAGAAAGCATCACTAAGCAGCTACAGATGACCAAGAGCAGTTATTTAATAGAAGTTAAACTCAGAGCTCACTGAAGGCAATGGGAACTTTGTTACCAACACCAACAGGAAGTGGATTTTCTCTACGATATTGACATATAACCAAAGCCAACTGACTTCAAAAAGCCTCATAGTTATACTTCACATGCAATAATCCTGGGTGGTGCTTGAAAAAATTTTAGATTACAGTTTCAACTGGAAGTCTTTTCAACTCTGTTTTCCCTTTAAAGGTAGGTTTCCTTATAAACAACACCAGTATTCTCCTCCATTTGAAGGCTGCATGAATATCTGTATTTCCAGCACATCATAGTAAGTTTTTTGCAGCTTGGTGGGTTACCAGGAATTAAACATCCCACACCCTTGCAGTGACTTGCACACCACAAATAAGGATATGCAAGAATAGACTGTAGTATAAAGGAGTCATGTGGAAAGAGGAATAGGAATTGCAAATATTTTACTTTGTCTTACTATCACCAGGTGGTTTTCAGAGGAACAACCAACTCACAAATACAAAGCAAAGTACAAATACTAACAATTCTTATCTTTTGTCTTTATTCTATGCACCTGAGTTAACTATTTAAATAAACATTAACAAGTGAGAGAAAGTAAAATGACATTTCATTTTTTGATCTTCCAAAATATCACATGAGCATTGTATACAGTGGGCCAGTCACAGGTAGCCACATCAAATAAAACAAGAATCTACTTCCTGTTCACCTACTTGCATAGTCTCTCTAAAGCAAAAATAACATCCCCAAGTCTTGCTGAAGAGAGAAAAGCATATCTCTTCTTCAAAAGAGACACTACTATAAGGCCACTACCAAGCCACATTAGACTGCTAATATAGCTAAGTGCAATAACAGCATGTCAAACCAAAGCACCCAGTCTTCCAGGCCCCCATCTCTGCTTGTACGTACATTACTGCATGCACATGGTGGTCCAGGGTATTGGGCACCAGCCTGGTCAGTCCAAAGCACGCTTATCACACTATCATCATTCTTCCATTCGAAGTTAAAAAGCTAACTAAGCTTATATTGTGCAAAAAAAAAAAAAAAAACAAACCTTCCAGAGTGGATTTTTTCCAAGTTCAATAAGAAAGGTATCAAGTAGCAGTAGCTAGGCAGTCTTTATTGGGCTCATAAAAGATTATGATTTTGCCCTATTGTCTATATAAGTGAATTTCTTAAAATATCATTTTTAAAATGGCACTTCTTCTTCTCATGATAGTTTTTCTTTAATATATTAACTTTTCCATATCCCATACTTCGATGGTTCGGCAATTTTCTAGTTCATTTTAAATCAGTTTTTGACAAAACAATACCAACAGTTCAGTAACTGTCCCAGCTGAATTTCACAGTTTATGTTTCTTTTTTGAAATACCCTCTTACTGAATAGCTTTAGCAACTAATAAAATTCTTCAATTTTAAAGCCAAAAGAATCACATTAAGCACTAAATTAATGGGTAAGGGTGAGGACTAGTGATAATGTTGATAGTAGATTCTGGTTTTAATACCAGAAAAGCTTTTTAAAAATCAGTAATACATTGTAATTTACATGTTTCATGCATACCATACTATATGGATTTGCAGTTATACTTTCGATGCTTTGACATACACTCATGCAGACATGCATATATCTATATACAACTATGTAAATACAGAAGTGTATATATATATATATGTATATACAGATACATCTACACAGACACATACATACATGTATGTAACCCATTGCTGTTTATTTTCTCTGTTATGGTTAAAGAATAATGCAAAAAAAAAATTAACAGAAAGTCACTACTATCACTTATTTGTAAGGGCTAGATAAGACGCAATAGCTAAGCTTAGCAGAACCCTAGTGAAGACATATAAATGTTGCTTGCGTATATTGCATATGTTAACAGAAAACTACTACTAATAGCACAGCTCCAATTTGTTATTTGTGATACCTTTACATCAGCAGCACCATGATAAATAACTTTTATAAATTATGAATGCCTATTGCATTCTCACTTTGGAAACGATACACAGCCTTATTAAGAGAGCTCAATTAAAACTAGGGACATAAGAAGAGCTGCAGATCCAACTGTTTAAAAAGTTTACCACATAAAACTCCTAATATCTGCCCATCCATCAAAGACAAACTTTCCCACCTGAGGCGGGAGCAATTTTGGTCTGCTTCAGTATAAAGCAAAACACCTCACATTAAGATTTCCTTTACTTCAGCTATGGTACTTTTCTTCAACTTCCAGTTGAGAGCAATAACTCATGGTTGAGGGCAAGACCTTCCTAAATGTCTCCAACTTGATCCACACGAGGCAACTGGACTTTTGCAGGGAAAAACAAGCTGCATTTTAAAATCAAGCTGTGTAAGCCTTTGAACTAATGTGTTTTAATTGCATGGACAAAGAATGTTTAAACTCTCCATAACTCTAGCATTCAACCTTAGATGCATCCTCTCTAAAGTGCATATGAGATATTTTTCTTTAAACATGGGCCAAGCACTTTTGACATTTATTAATATTTTATATTATAATAATATTAATATAATATTATGCATGTAACAAAAATATACATTATATTAAAAATATAATATTTTAAATATTAATACTTTTCCATAATGCCTAGAAAAACACATCACAAAAAAAACCCTAAAAATGACACCAAGAAAAGGGCATGTTAGATACAATGTTTAACAGGGGAAGGCAGTTTTCCAGCTGGTAGCATTTTGGTGAATGGAACGAACAGCTACCATGTTATTTCATTACCGTTTATAAGATGGTTTAGTTGTACAAACTACACAATAAATTAATATGTATTTTCATAAATGATACATAACACAGAATCTTAAGTGTAATTTATTTCATGAAGAAGAACATCTGTCCCTTTAATCCCCATTGTCCCAAAGATAACTATAGCAATAATCTAATTTTGGTAATGTTTCTTGTAAGTATTCAGTTGCCATTTCTATTTCTTCTAAAAAGGAGAAAATGCCTGGCTGTAGAATAACAAAAATGTTTCCAATTTCTGTCATCATTTGAAGCAATCAGTACAAAAGAGATAAAATTCAAGAACTCAAACTAATCCTGTGAGGAGTCTGACATAGTGGGGCTCATTTTAGAACTGTCTGCTTTTGCGCTTGGATCTATAAATGCTAATTGTCAAGGTCATCACAGATTTGTGTGATATTTTAGGGTTTTTTTCTGCCTTTCTATTAACCTGAGAAATAAAAGTGTTATTCCTAAAAATATTATTCTAAAATTCTAGAATATCTTAGAACTATACTAGAGGGCTGCCCAGACTTACCCTTTTCAACAGCCTCTTCTCAATTTTCAGAGGTCACAGGAATCCACTGCTACAACACTACTGCATTGTGAGATTATGCTTTTGTCCCTCTATATCCGTCCATTGTGACATATCATTTCTCAAGCATTAGACTCTTCTTTGGGAACCCCCCACACTTGTTTTCCTACCCACTAAAATATTTGAGAGAAAAAAAAAATAAAAAAGTAATTCTCAGGTCATAACTGTGAACCTGGGGGGAAAAAAAAGAAAATCTCAGCCTGTTTGCAGTGAAGTAGATTTGGAGGAGTGATTCACATGGGCAACCTTGATGTATAACCCTTTTTCCTGCTATTTATTAGTGATGGATGTCCCATTCCAAACCGCTTCTGTCGCTGGGCCAAGAGAACTCTGGCCATTTGTGCACCATGCAAAGCCTCCCAATTCACTTTAGGCTGGCAAGGAATATGGGTTTCAGCAGAATTGTGACTAGGGAAGAGGGGAGATATTTCAAGAAAAACCTACCAAAACCCCTCTCTGAAGTAATTTGTACTAAATGTAGCATGTGCACTTTAGGATTTGTCACTGATACAATTAATGTATGTATCTACAAGAAAGATTCTCTAGTATTACAACCACTAATTTAATTCATATCTGAAATTTTGCAGACGATTTCCCCGTAAACTGAAGGATTTTGATTAACAAAGTATCAGCAACTCAGTACTCAAGATCCCCTGTAACGCTTTGTTTTCACATAAGCTGAAGAAAAAATCTTGTATCTTAGCCACACAAGCACTGATGTTGGGACCATATTAAGGAACAGCAGGATTATACAGAATAATATTCAACATGCTTGGGCCTAGACGCAGGCATCCTTCATGCCCACATTTTGCCAGATAATTAAGGTCTACAGAATCAACGTCAGGAGAATGGATGAAACTAAGCCAGCAAAATAACTTTTGCTGTTCCTGTGGTGGGCTACCACTAGGGAAAGACAGAAACTAATGGAAACTTTCCCTTGCATGCCAGTATTGCCACTGGACTGCTGATCCAGTGATAATAGTCTTACAGGAGATGATAAGACTATAGACAGCTGGTGATACCATGGCATTCAACTTTGTGCTGTCCTTCCCTGTGTCTTTAAAGAGGTTATCTGCAGGAGTCCCAAGGAGCTCTCATTTTGGAGAAAGATAAAGTGGAGCTCTCCTATAAGTCAGGTGATGAAGTCTCACTGAACACTTTGTTGTACATGAGTGAGAAAAAGATAAGTAAAACACCCCCAAAAATAAACAGAATAAATATGGCACCCAGTCAACTTTTACTTCCCAAAATAAGAGATTGAAATTCTGTATCTGCAGGAAAAAGGTGCCAGCAAAAGAGAAACATAGTCAGGTGTGTTAGATAACAACTGTCTCTGAAGCACATATCAGCTTTCAATAAATTCACTTGAAGGTGGCTATGAAGTTATTCCAGAATTTGAAGAATGCTGCTCTCTACACTCCTGTGATAAATGAAAACAAGTGACATAACTGTTCAAACTGAAAAAAGAGAGAAGTGGATTGAGAATTGATCTTGGATTGAAAGAGGTAACCATGCAGTTTAGTGGACATTACTGAAGCAAGAATTGTTTGATGGAAAGGGTGGATACTTACAGTAGTCTTAAAAGACATCAGAAAGAATTCCAAATATTACAAGAAATGTTACAAGAAGCACTGGCCAGGACAGTATGCAGATTTCAAGCTGAAATTTAACATAAAAAAAAAGAAAACCAAACAAGTCTCTCGGAGTTGTACCTGCTTTGATAACTATCATGTGGAAATACACAGGCTAACATATAGGGGAGAAAAGGCAACAATTGCACAATTTTGCAGAAAGTCTACAGTGTGTATAGTAGGAACAAAGAAATGGCAGTAGCAAAGAGGAATTATTCATAGAAGCAGTGAACACCGTTGGAAAAGAATAGGGTTTTGGTTATTTTTTTTTTCACTTTCTTCAACTAGACAAATTTGATGTCATAAAAGATATTAGGGTAATACCATTTTGAAGTGGAGTGGGGTGAAAAGCAAAAGAGTGTGGCCAGGAAGTTCTGAGCAAGGACCAGTATTTTTGAACGCTAAAGCTAAGCAAACATGTATGTTCTAGAGAGTGGAAGCTGTCTAGGCAAGAAATTAACTGAAAAAACTTTCATGGTGAGGGTATCATTGACTGGTTCTACCAGACAAACTAAAGGTATAATGATGTTTTGGAATGAGGAACATATGTAAAGAATTTTATGTCTAAACCAGTTGCTGCTTTACACCTGAGCAAAGTGTTTCTAATAAAAATCTTTGACAAGTCAATCATTGTTTCATTTCTTTGTTCAGATTTGCACTAGAAACCCTTTTTATTTTCTACAGGTGTGTAAGTGACAATATTACTGGCATAACAATCTTATAGGGGTATCACTTAGACATACAAATAACCTGGGCAATAATAAAGCTAAGAAGTAGCCACTGAATAAAACTTTAAGACATTCTGGTATTGAAAGGAACCTACAACTGACTAAAACCGTCTTAAGATATCTTTGTCCTTTGCTCCTCAGCAAACTTTCCTTCCTTCCCCAGTAGATACAGTTTTTTTCTTTTTTAGCAATCACTGGAAAATCTGCAAGCTGAGGTCAAAGCTCAGAAAGCTTCAGCAGTTGTAGACACTCTAGATCACTGGACAAACATTAATTGCTAAAGCTTCTGTCCAGAATGAAACAAACTTACTGGAGTACCCACTCTCTATATCACCAAGGACTGAAATTTTAATGCAACATGGGACTATGTTTAAATATACCGGAATTTTTAAGGTACTTCAGAATGTAGATTTAAGTATATATAGAAAATTATCAAGGGGCTGAAAAAATATCTAAGACAAGAGCTGGAAATATCCTGAACTGGCCAAAAATGAAAGGCCAGAAATGGAATCTTCAGAATTGTCCCATATGCCAAAAAACACAATTAATAAGTCAACACAGGCAGTACAAAATATTGACACTGCAGTCCTAAGTAGGATAGATATGTTTATGTTGCTTGGAAAAAAAATACACTTCTTTTAGATTAATATTCTCATGCTGCTGAGACAGCAGATCCTAACAAAATGACATCTAAGCTGGTAATGGCGTATATGCAATGTTCACACTAGATACAGCAGAGCTGACAGTAATATCTGATAAAGGACAACTTATTAAGCAAAAGTATAAGTTGTTCTAAATAATGGAGTGATCTAAAAGTTTTATCCTTAAGTCTAATGGATTTAATGGACAATAATAATGCAGATACTGAAAAAGGAACCCAGTTAGATTACAATCCATGTTACAACACAGCAGGATCACTACTTGCTTTAATCAATGCAGGCAAGTGGTGGTAATTTTTCAAGTGCTACCAGAGAACACACATAGAAAGAAATTAATAGCTCATGTAGATATGACAGTAATAACATTTGAGGTTCCTTTCCATTACTAGTGCATAGTGTATTACCTGTGTGTTCACAGTGAGAAACATTAATTGTAAGCCTTAAAGAATGTAAGTGACCATCCTGAGATTGCCGGGTACTATAACATGGGAGGAATAGAGCATCTTCAATTTCTTAAAGGAAGAAGATAAGAGGCATCAAATTTACCTTTCTGCCTAAATGAACCCTGGACAAACAACAAGGACACCATATTTAGGCAACTGAATATCAAACACATGGGGGAAAATGGGCTTTCTGGCTTTGATTAATACTGTATTCAGCTTCTTAAGTCTAAGTAACAGTGCAAAACATGTCAAAATTCAACTGGATTAAATAACAAAATTCTCTATTAGGCTGGTTGCATATAATTTGAAATTCTGTTGAACACTGACTTTTTTTTAACAGCACTGTTACAGAACTTTGGAAAAAAATGGCATTGTGGAATAAATGACAAAATCCCATACAGAAGAGTCAGGTGAAGCACTATAAAGGTCTTCCACTTGAAGAAGAAACTATCAGGTACAGCATATCTTTTGCAAGCTTTTTAAGAAAATAAGTGATCAGTGACAAACTCATTCCCCAGGCTGCTGTGCACTCTTCAGCCATGGCCAAGGATGTGGCATTGGATTTTGTTTTCTGTCAGGGGAAAAACACTCATAAAATCAAAATTTACACTAATTCAGAAATTAAATGTAGGCTTTATTACTTGAAAGCCTGGCAGCTGAACAGCAATATGTGAGATCTACCCTGTGAACAGTATGTACTGTAAGCAGAATTGTTAGAATGAAGACCAAAGATGAAGCCAAGACTCCTGGTGAGATCTATCAGATGCTTATTAGCACAAGAGACTTCAAACCTTACATGACAGAAGGGGTAAAAACAACAGAATAATCTCAGATAGTGTACAGTCAAGGAGGAGACACAGAAATACTGGTGCTGTGTGAATATACGCTAAACATTTGCAAACGCAGTTCTGCAGAACAGCTGATATAAAAAGGAGACAAAAGTACTGACCTACTTCATAGCTCTTTGTATTCTGACTACCTCATGCAAGCTTTAAGGCTAACAGTTCATCATCCTCCTCATTCACTCAAAATCACCATCCAACTTTCTACTGAAGGCCTCCCTCTCTCGTCATCTGCCAAGAAACCTGCAAGGAGGTTACTAATGTAACACAATGTGGAAAAGCAGTTGAATGAAACAATGTCATAGCACTCCAAGTATAGTGGAAGCTTCTTCCAAGAATCACTATATCAAGTCATATTTGAGGTTTACAGTAAGCTTGTTGCTCTTTCCCCCCTGTTAGCAAACTTCTGTGCCTATCTGCTAAAGAGGAAAGAAATAAAAGTTTGCCCCAGGATAAATGAAAAGGGATTTCAATCATATCTTTTGACAATGCAGAGTATGATAGGAACTTACCAAAGACCAAGTTCCTCGCAAGATACAAGGGGGGAGAGAGACCTTTAAGCGTAACTGTAATTTTATTAGGATGCTAATTAAAATCCATATTGATCAACAGAGGAAAGAACACAATAAAAAAACTGGTATACACTACATCTGGTGCTGGAAAGTTGTTCATAAGAGTACTCAGGCTCCACAGGAAACACAATAGTATCACTGACACAGTAAAGAGCCCGAAAAGTAAATAAGGTATGTGGTCATCACTGTACTATGCTCACTTGAAAGACAAGGTAGGAAACTCTGATTCTGTTCTAACCCAACAGCGTACATAAGACAGTAGATTAAAAAAATGACATAAACTACATGTTTACAAAGGCTTTAAAGGAAAAATCACAAGGAAAATCCTTTCAGGGAGTATTCAATAGAAGCAATATGCCAATTGCTCTTTTTTTCTTTTTTTTTTCATCATCTATCACTGTAAATATGACGTATTTCAACAATGCACCATAAACTATTTTAATCTCTGCTGGAGGCTATATGGTAAAGTGCCTTTTTACTTTTAAAAAGTACCTTTTTTAAAAAAAAAAAAACACAACCCCTCCAATATTTACATGAGCTGTTGTATTTCTATGTGTAACAGATACAGACATTTTAATGAATGTAAAGATTTTTCTCAGCTTTTTAACCAGCTAATCTTCAAATAACTACTAGTTAAACCCACATATAATATGCAGAATTAGCATAATTTACCTTTGTTTGAATAGCTGAAAAAAACAGGAGTTATTTTGTTAGGGGATGCTCTTAAATAACCATGACTATATACAGTAAAGAATCAAAATGTATGGTAGTAACTGCAAGGTCCAAATTGTTAATCCAACAAATGGGTGACCAGGAAATGCAGCATGTATTTACAGTGTTGATTAGGGCAAGAGAATTGAGAACATCCTAAAACACATGGAGCCCAACAATGCAATATACCCGACCAATATTTATTGCTGCCTCTGTAGAAGCAATTTCCATTTTGATGTGTTCTCTCACACATGATGTTCTGAAACAGTTAAGTAACACAAAAAATACAGGTTCAAGATTATATCTGTCACAGATGAAAATACAGCATTTATGCAGCATTACATAATAAAGCCCCTGGTTTATGGACCCAAGGTCCTCTTGGGACTGCCACAAATCTACATATTGTCATATGGTGATAGATTTTTACATTTGCATATGTGAATTAAAAAGAACCCACATTAATAACCAAAACAAACAAAACAGTTATTGAGTCTAAAGGGCTAAGGAAATGTTAACAGCATCGTTCAGTTTTGGTATTCTATTCTATGTAAGTCAATGCTAGTTCACAAAAATCTGTCTGGAAAGCCACCTATCTTAGCCAACACTTTACAAAGAAATCAAGGCGTCTGTTAAGACTACCTAATTCTGGGGGGGATGCCAACACTGAGGGCAGATTTGCATTTGTGCTGTACTTAAAAGGCAGCAGAACTGTGGCGAGGGAAGAAACTGCTGACAGTACTTTGCACACCTATTTCAGAAACTAAGAATGAATTAACTCTATCAAACTGTCTGGTCAGTATTTCTAATTTCTAAAATTCTACTATTCTAATACAGGTAAACCTATTTACATTGATTTTTGCCAAATAAATTATCAGTTTTGTGGAGATAATCAATGCTAAGCATGGAACTCTATAAATTTATGGAATCCAACAAATTTAAAGAAGAGATTGTATGGCATGGTATCTGCAATAACAGATAACTGATCTTAGAGGTCTCTTACACCACTGTTTTCCAAAACTACTATATATAAATTAGATATCAGGTTTCACTGGTAGCTTAATCGAGTTTTGGACATGAACATTCACTTCAGGGTTGAAACATGAGTACATCCTCCCACTACATCACCCAGACTATTTCATGATTTCATTAGCTCATGGATAAGCCCTGCACACTGTCGTAGCCATCCCTCTCTCTCTTATGCTTTAATCTAATGCATGATTAGTCCAATTTAGTACTAGACATTGTAATTTCTAATTTTCAGAATCTTAACTAAAGTTCTTCCACCCTTAAGTATCAGAGAATGCAAAAAATACACCATCCTTGCATGTTTTAGTAGTAAGCATTATGTATCTTGTAACATATATAAAAAATTAGCATGCAGTGATATTGCTACAGAAAGTTGTATCTAACCTGACATTCTGATATCTCTAAATAAATCTCTAGACATATAACACAAAAAATATAAATATACACATAGCTATCCTCATCTGTATATATTTCCACATGATTTTAGAATTGGACATTTGATAAATGCAGTATATAACAAATGGAGGCAGGTGTCCCATAATTTACTAATTGTATGCACTTTTTTAGAACCCTATGTAAGATCTTCATGTAAGCTACCTGTCATCCCTATAGAGCTGGAAACAATAGATTAATTTTTAATGCACAGAAAGAAAGGTAAACAAAAAAATTACAAGGATGCACAAAATCCTAGGCATTCTGTTACTTAATAGAGAGCTCTAACCCACTGGAAAGTTGCTGGTCTTATTTTGGCATGTTATCTTCAGTTTCTGATGACTTTTTCATGGAAATCTCTCCACCCTCCCACCCCAGGAGAAAAAACAATATATTCAATCTGAGGAAGCCACCTGTGCTTTTTAATAGCCTAGCCTGACAAAGAATAGGTCTTGTTATAGATGAGATACATAAATGGAAAACCATTCAACATTTGAGAAAGGTGACTAAATTCACTAGCTTAGTGTCAATTTTTAATTCCTTCGTTTGGTTTTTTGATTTTTTTAAAGGCCATTCATGAAATATTAGAGATGCCCATCTTATATTAATGTTATGTCCTCTGACATCCACTCAGTGAAAGATAAAAAGATGGCATTAAGTTTTAGCAGTGAAGCGAAATGTTGCATGGTGCAAGGTGACCCAGTCTCATTTAACAGATTACCAAATATAATCACATAAAACCTATGATCTTTACACTGGCAAAACCAGTGCAACAAGAAGACAAGTACAATTTAAAAAACTTAAAAGACCAATCAAAATGAAACTTCTGTATTTGTAAACAGGCGAGTCCCCTGCAGCTATCCAAATTCTAGTACATGCAGAATTGTGCTACAATTTAGCTAGTTCAGCTTTACCTACAATTTAATCCTGCCACTATATCTAATCCAAAACAAATGTCTCAAAGTCAATTAAGCTGCCTGATTACAATAAAAATAGCTCTTGCTCTTCATCTTGGTTTCAGTATCTACTGGCTGATAACTCTTAGGTCATAGGGAACACATTGTCTAACCGCACTAGTCCAGAGCTGGGGAAAAGAAAAAAAGAAAACTCATACCAGTCTGATGATGTGTGTGCAATTAAATTATAACAAGACAAACTGCCTTGGGTTAAGATTACCAAAAGAAAACTTTAGGAAGCACAGATTTTGTAAAGCAGGTCTATTCTTAATTGATACAGTTCTTCTCAGTTAGCTTGGTTTTGGTTGTTGCTACAATTTTCATACATGTTTCTCTCTAATGTGTTTTCTCATAGCAGCTGATAAACTTGAGATATTCCCACGATGGACTTTGGCTGTAATCCACCATGGCAATTCCCCTGTTTCTAAACCCTCACATTTAGTCCTTCAAATCCGTTCACTGAGAGCTGCCTCACCTGCCACTCTGATTGCAATGCCTCCCAGACCCTCATCAGCTCACCTCATCTATCCACTGTCACACAAACTTGGGCTCGATTTGTTGAAATGGAGGAAACTTCTACTGGGGTCAAACGCTGTAATGGGGCTGAAACTAAGTGAAGCTTGCTGGTTTGGGTAGAGTGTTAGGTAAAATTCTGTCGAACATATCCCAGAAAAAAAGACCCCACAACAAACCTATGAATTCATATCTGTATTTTGCACAGAACAACTCCTTTCAATAAAATTTCGAAGTGTCTTAAATGAACCAGAGTAGACCTGGAAAAGTGCAAGCAAGATTAAATGAAAAATTTATTTTTTTTGATTTTTAACTTAATGATCCCTTGTCAAAGAAGACAGGACAATAGGTAAATTTCCCAGAGAGCTACTGCCTTACTTGCCTAATTATTGTTTACACATGTATTCTCTAGCAGCAAAACTCTTCTTTAGCACAAAGGTTTACATTATTAGGACAGATATTGAACCCAGAAGAGTTAAATTCCTTCTTCATCTCCTTTGCAGAAAATACAAGAAACACAAGAAAACAGAACAAAAAATTTGATTGAAAATCATCAAATAAAAAAATAATAAAAAATCAAACCAACCAAAAAATCTTTCTTTTAAAAATATTAATACATTTTGCTACATTTATTTGACAGTAATTAATGTTTGTTACTTTGTTTTAAAATGCCAGTTGTGTATCAACTGTAGTGCTGCTTGCCCTTGGTGTTGAAACTCAAACTTTATACCTCATGAAATGGTGGTGCAGTTCAACTATTACAGTGAAGCAGGAACAAAGGTCAGGACTAGAGATGTTTGCAGCATTGCTGTTTAAATTCTGGAATTTTACTCCATAGAAACAGTCAAATTAAGGCAGTACAAAACTGAAAAATTTAACATATTGCCCTGTATTTACAGATATGTAAAAGAAGAAAGGATGAAATGTCACATGTACTTCTACTACACAATATTATGGAGATGATATGGTGCTTTGTGTAGACAATTTAGCTCATTTGATTCATGGGCTGGTCCTGATCTGAGCACATCAGAAGAGCCAGTATTCCACTCCAGTGCCCCAAAAGATGTCAGCTAGCAATGGATCTATCCCATCCAATGGCTCATAGTCCTTAACTTTAACGTAGTAACTGGTAAAGTGCTGCCAGCATTTAAATGGATGTTCTTCATCTACCAGACACAAGGCATAGGGAGAGAGAGTTAGTGAGGGGGAAGGTGACAAAAGCTGCAGAGTTAAAACAGATACAAACATCCACAACTTCAAAAACATACTATTAATACATCTCAGTTTCTTACCCACTCTGCCCAGATTCATGCCACTAAACACAAGGCTTAAGAGCCTGAAAAAATAAAATAAATTCAACCACGTGAAAGTAAAAAAAACCCAACCTGCTTAATGACGGCAATACAAATCCCATGCCAATTTTTCTACTATGTTCTCAAAATAGGCATAGTGCCTCTTATGCCCTAATTTTATAATTTTCTTTGCCCCATGTTAAAACACCAGTGTAATTATCCTTTGTGAAGGTTGGCTGAGGTCCGTGTGAAAATCTGCTCAGGGTGATTATTTAGCTAACTTTTGTATTTGTGGAATTTAGGCAAGAATGTTTCAAACTGTTTGTCAAAATAACTGCTTCATCTGCTTCAGTATTTTTGGGGTTTTTTTTTAAAGAAAACCTTTTTCTAATAAACAGAGCAAGAGTAAGGTTAAATACTGTAATTATCAACTTGTGAGAAGAGTTGATCATGAAAGTTGTGCAAAGGAGTTCCTAATTTTGATGTATTTGGAGCCAATTTTCAGGATTTAATACTGCAATATACCTGGAAATGTAAGCCACAAGAACATGATAGGGAATAGTCTTCTACATTTCCGTAATGCATTTAAGTACTACTGAAAATGCTTTGTTACTCATTGGTAGTTTTACATGTAAGTTTACACTTCCAGTTTAAGAAGAGAGATTTCAAATAACTTGTTGTATTTACCTACAAGAAGGAGTTACTAACATGTCTAGACTCCATCTAAGGGAGCATCTCCATTAAAAAGTGTTGAAACATCCTTATGTACTTAATTTAAACTATTTTCTATATATTATTTTCTTGAATGAAGCTTTTAGTGTATAAGCAATGCAAAGACTGCTACTGAAAAGCTACACTGCAAATGATGCAAAAGCAACTTCAACTCATGGTAGTTTCCCCCAGTTCTCTCCCCAGTTACTATTGTCTTAGCAGAGGTATAACTCTTACAACAAAACTGTATTTGCTGCCCGTTTGCCTCCGGAAGTTGACCACAACCACCACCACCATTAAATAGTAAAAGGTGTGGAGGAGTCTGATGACACAGCGAGGGCGATACAGAAGTCAAACTCCAGAGCATGCAACCACAGCATCCAACAGCTACTCTCCTGCAGCTCCAGAACCATAACCCCAGGATTTGGCTCCCTGTCAAGTGGCCCATGAGGCCTTTCAGGCCAAGGACAACCATAGCAAAACCTTTGCTTACATTCCTCAGCCCTTCCTGTCATTAAATATTGCTAGGATGCTCTCTCTCCTTCCACCACACCGGTTGTACTTTATAAGCCTGTCCAAAAAAGAAAAATTAATTATTATATTTTTCCAGATAACAAAGTCTACAATTCTCGTATCTCTAAATTAAATATCATATTGCTTTCTGGCATAACTTTTTTGCAGGTACTGCACATCAGTCTTTCCAACTGACTGATTCTATGAAGATTGTGCTTTGGAAGGTTCTACTTTTATAATTATTTCCCTTTAAAAACTTTCTAATTCAATACCCGCAGCAGCATATGTATTCCTATGAAAAACTCTACATAAATTTACTGGAAATTACAATTTTAAGACATTTCCCATCTATGAAATTTGACAAGGAAAAAATATTACTTCTCTAGAAGTTGATACAGTGATTAAAAAAACTACAGAAGGATTATCACTGCCTATTAAGTGTGATAGTTTGAGCAATTTCTATGGAATCCTTTCTTATTTTATTCCTATTAGATTCATTAGCATATTTCCAGCTAATAGCTAACAATTGTCCACTGTATAATGAAAGCCCTTACTGAATCTGCTTCAATGGCTAGACATTATGGCAATCAGTTAAAACTTTCTTATTTGTCATTCAATAGATTTACACAGTGCAAACAGAGTTACATCCCTTTGGAAACTAAACACCCTGCTGAGAATTGCTGCCCAGTCCCACAGCGTCTACGGTGGTGCAGGGATACATTCCTTCTGCTGCAACGCCTGCAGCTCATGCATAGCTCCACATTTGCAGGATCTCACACTCTTCTCTACCATGCACTATTGACCTCTCTCAAGAGGTCAACAGGGAGGTCTCAAATCTAAGCTCGTATGTTTCTTGTTATGGCCATCATGCTTGCAAACATATATTTTTGTTTCAAGTGTATGTTCCTGCCTCCTTTTAGGAACAGATGAAAGATTTCTGGTTGGTGCACCCATTGTTAAGGTACCTGAAATATTCAATGTACCTCAACTGCCCAACGCTTTAGTGAGCAGTCTACAAGGGCTGCTTTGTGGCAACTGTGATGCTATGCAAGAACTCAGATAACTTTAGACTGAGTTTATCTCCCTCCAGGACAGCAAATGACTTTTTTTCCCCATTTATTTTGTGTTCTTTTAATGGAATACAAACATTTTTTTTTCACATTAGCAACTGGCTTGCAGCATTATGTGATCACTTTCTAGTTAGTAAAAATTAATTTTACATCCTCCATTTTGTCATAAGATCATGCAAAGGCTTCTTTGCTGCACAGTGACAATCAATGTTCTCTAGTACTGAGAAGGACACAAGCTTCGTTTAGTTGTATGTTAATTTTTTCTCTAATTTTGATTTCTGTGAATACTGCCATAACATATAAGTCAGTCTTAATGTTCTTTTAAGTGTTCTTAAATGTTATGCAAAGTTTACATGGCAAGCCTGTAACTCTTAATGCATCAGATTTTCTACGTTAGCAATTGTTCATCTGGTATGATTTCTTAATGGACTCTTAAAACGAACTAGGTTGCAATTAATTGCAGCCCATGATTATGGAAAAGGATTGGTTAGAACCTTTACCCTTGATATACACCAAAGTGAAAGAAAGGATACAGGTTACAGCTTAACAGTTTTACTTAGATAAATGCTGACATTTCTTAATAGGACCAAACAATTCCATGTTCTGCCCATCAGTTTTTAATTTTTTTTTTTTTAACTGTGTCAAGCATGTATCAGAATTGAGATCTACTCACTCAGAAGGAAATATGCCTGCACTCAGCCCCTTCCTTTGTGTGGAATAGGTTTGTACATCGAAAAGTTCAACAGTCTTCAATTGCTAAGAGCATTTAAATATTTCTTTATGTTGGGCATCAATCTTTATCATAATTCCTTTTCTTTTTTCTTCCAGTTACTAACCTTCACCTTCTCAGAACAAACTAAAATGTCATGTAGTTAGTCTGTCCTCAGGAGAATTTTCCAGAACATGAAAAACCAAACCCAAAGCCCAGCTTGCTGCTATTTGTTTAATTTTGTTTGTATGCAGGCGGGGTGAGGCTCTACAGACCATTTTCACACATATGCTCTTAGCAAAAGTGTTCTTTATGGGTTAGTGAGTAATTTTAAGCTAGTGGCTAGGTTTTTTTAAATCTCTGAGAATAAAGAACCAGCATATTTATAAACAGAAAAATTGAGCTCTAAGTTTTCAAAGTTGCGTCATGTATTCACAGGAGGGCTATTTTGAACTTGTCAAACTAAGTCTTGAAACCAGGGGCTTGGAAAACAGTGGGCTCTTTTTATCATCACACTGATTTTTGCAATCCAGGTTTTTCCAGCCATGATGATCTGGGTCTTATGAACAGATTTCCAAGAGATTCTACCAGAGGATATGAAAATGTTTTGGAAGCCTAGATCCGGTTTTTAAAAAAGTGGCATTTCTGTCATCAATCTGTAACTAAGTGAACTTAAAACAATTTCAAATACAATAATAAATCCTTCCTTTTTTGGCCCCACTATGCTTTCAAAATTTACAAGTTAGCCTTGGAGATTCAGTAATCCCATCTGACTACCACAAGAGACACTGTCTGCTAGATCACAGTGCTTTTCAAGCAACTTTTCTCAGCCTCTATTTTACCACCTGCAAAATCAGGCAACACTTTTGGAAATGTGTTTATGAATGCCTAAATTTGAATGACTGACATTTGCTATTGCCTTGTGTCTATCAGCTATGTTATGAAAAGAACACAGTTTTATAGGAAGCTCCAACTACAGCACAGCCTGAGGCATAATTTCTACAGTTTAATCAGTGAATCTCTTACTTAGTATCGCAAGGTTCCCTTTTCCTTGCTCAGTATGCTGAATTTGTTCATCATTCTGGAATCATTCAGCTAAACTTATTTCATCATAGGAGGAATATTAAAAAATTGCTAGGCTTGCTGTGTCTATTTATCAGAACCTGGAATATTCTGACAGTTGAAATTTCAATTTATTACTGTGCTAGTTCTGTTCTAAGTGTAAAACTGAAAAGGCATATGGTTGATAAAACAACCTGTAACTTCTTTGAACACTGTCTCAGAGCCTGTGAACATACATCAGTGTGTTCATTCCCATCTAGCGGGAGATATTCATCCTTAACAGAAGCAGATCATGAGCAAATGCCAAAAAACTAGAGCGGAAGTTGGATTTCCCATTTATTATTTAAAATGTGCACTCCGCAACTGTCAAGTTAAAGAAGAGCTTTAAGAGCATCCGGAGAGAAAAGAACTGGGGTTCAGCGGCAACTGTGCCAGCCCCACATGGCACTGTTTGCAATATGGTCCTGAGTTACCCATGCAGTGCTCCATTTGTAGAGCTGGATGCAAACCAACTCCTGCAGCTCAGGCGGGAGCGTAGGATGAAATGAATCCCAGCTCCCTCTGAAACCCACATGCAGCTCTCAGAGCCAGCAGCCAGTGACCAAAAGAGTACCTGAGCAGGAGGCAGTGAGGGAGTCCAAGGGCTGCTCTGCCAAGAAATGCCCTCAAGGAAATTTTGGCTTGCCTAAAGGGGTGGGGGATTCACCTCCAACTAGGCTGGAGGAAAAGCACATTGGCTCCCTTCATGGCTGGGTGAGCTGTTACAGCCACGGTTTTCAAACAAGGTTGTAATAAAAACCGAGAACCATTTCTCCAGACTTCGTTTCTGTTGCCTTTAACTGCATCCTCTTCACATATGCTCTTACAGAGAAGTAGGGCATCCAGTACAGAGAGACCTAAATCTCAGCTAAGGACCTTGTGTACCATAATCATACAGAGCATAGGTGAAAGCAAAATGTGCATTCAGAAACAATAACAAAAAAGCAAAGTAAAACACCTGATCCACATTCACATCAAAACTGAAGTGAATTCACAGCAAACAACTCTCATGCCTGTCAACCTTCGCTGGAAATATGAGAGCTGACAGCCTTGCTATTGCATATTAAGTAATCATTGTAGTAAATATCATACCCCAGTATTTGTAAGTTTATTTGAAAGTGGTGCTGAAGTATGAAGAACAAAGCCAGAACCAAGTATTTCAGACCCAAAACCTAGCTCTGACATGGAAGTCTTCTGCTCACTTAGAAAATTTGCTGAAAACGTATGTCCTTAACTTTGCTGAAAAAGGCTCTCCCACTCAAATACATACATCTACCTACATGTTTAGAGCTAAGCATATGTACACTTATCAGTGGGATAGAGGCCTTAATCCTTCCTCTTGAGGCCTCAGTAATAAAGTGGGGATAAACATGCTTACCTACTTTCTAGGGTGTTGTCAAAATTAATGCTCATGGAGCTGTCAGTAGGTGAAAATCATTACAGTTCCCATCCTGCAATTGCTAATGCATGGGCTGCCTGCTGCACACACACTGAGCCTGGCGAAAGCTAATTGAGTCCTTTGAAGGCACAGCAGTTTGCCCAGGACCTATCAATAAACTGTTAAAGAGTTTAAAAAACAAAACAAAACCCCACTATACTAAATGTGAACACAGCAAATTTTCAAATGATCCTGCAGACCAGAACCTCTGGGGCTAAGCATGGCACAGGAAAAGCATTCATAACAGTATACAACACGGGGAGTTATACACAGATACATAGATATATACACAGACACAGAGAGGGATATAAAACCATAGCTATTAAGAAAATTATTCAGTATAACTGTGTGAGCACATACTTCCAAACACACACTCACAAGCAAGTGCTCATCTAAGTGCATGCAGCACCTGAGCTACAACAAAACAGTGTCTGTATGTATGTAAACAGATGGAAATATAAACACACAACTGAGAACACAAAAACACAACTGGTACTTTCTATCCTTCCATAACTTAACTCTCATCCCAAAGAAAAGGCTGGAAAAAATTATACTTGATGGTTCACTTTGAAGAATGTAAATGAAATTAGGAAAAGATCTGAGCCAAACTGGTTTGCTCATTGATATATCCCACAAAAACAATTTAACTGACGTCAAATTCAAATAATTCACCTGACATCACACTGGAGAAGCCAACCATGAACACCTCACAAATTATTATTTTGATCCAATTGTTAGAACAGAATTACAGCAAAAACTGCACTTTCCACAGCTATTAACGCAGTGACCCTGGCAGAGCATGCTTTTGTGCTGAACTTTTTATATCACCAAGCCCGTTAATCAGGTGGCAGTTCAAACTGATGCACTTTATATAGTTGACCCTGGTCAGTGCTTTAATTACTTAGTATTAAATGGTAATTAAGACTTCTCACATTCAGGTTTAATCCAAAGAAATTGTGTAAAATCCAGTAATTTAATGAAAGTTGTGTTCTTTACTGTGCTTCAGGCTGGACACTGAGGATGCAGCAATTTACTATTGACAAGCACTAAAGGAACAGGTCATTTCACAAGTATAGTGTGGACAAAGGTGAACCGGGCAACTGATGAAATCTGTGGCCAAGGCGAAATAGCAATCTCTAAGCCAAATGGTAATAAAGTTACTGAAATGAAGCAGTGTAGCTTCTGAAGTGAACTATCACAAGGAGGATACAGGCTTCAGGATGGCTTGGCTGAAGTAATTAAAACATTATTCCCTGAGACCCAATCAACGTGGTTAGCCCTACCTCTGATTTTGTGTGCTACACCTGAAAAGCAAAATTATGCGTGTAAACCAGCAAGAAACACCAGCAGTTGTGCTAACGTTCTGTGAAACAGTGTCCACCTCTCAGAAAGTACTTAGTAAATCTGCAATAAGTGGGGCAAAATAAAGAGTCATGCTTTAATGTTCTTTCTCCAAATTATCAAATTATGCCTCAGTATTTTCTACGAACACGCAAGAACCAAGTGGAAACACAGTCAAATGTCACTGTCCAAAATACCCTGCTAAATCAAAGACAATTACTTCCCTCAATAGCTATTAAAGGCAGATAGTTTAATCATTGGGAAGACAATCTAGTGTATAGGACACTGCAATAGGAGTCTAGAGATGTAGGCTTAACTCACAGCTCTGCTACTGACCTGCTATATGACCTTGGGCAAGTCTCTTCACATTTCAGCGCCTCTTTGTGTCCCTATTAACCTTTGTGCGTCTCAGCTATTTAGAATGTAACCTCTCTGACGCAGAACAGTCTCTCACTACATGTTTTTACAATACCAGCACAACAAGGTCACCATCTTGGTTGAGACCTCTAAGTGCTACAGTAATCCAAATAAATAAGAACAATATATTCAATTATTCAGAATCCCACTTACATTTATTCAATTTTCCCGTAACATCTGGATAGCTGAGACATCACCACAGATTTGAATGTGCATCCTATATCCTTTTAATTTTCATGTCTTACCTGCTGTTTGTGTAATTGAATTTTTTATTAATTTTCATAAGGCAGAGAACACCTAACCCACTACCTAAAACACGAGCAATGGAATAAGCCATTGGTGCCCAAGTTATTCAGATCACACAGGTAATAAATCATCCGTCTGAAAGGAGAAGCAAGAAGAACCACCCAGTATAAAGTTTGACCCAGCAAAGACTTAAGCATGCCCTTAAGTTTAAGCCCAAGTAGTCCCACTGAAGCTCTTAAAGTAAGCTTAAATAAGGAATCGAGGCTTTTCAGAGTTTGGGGGATAAACTCTGTAAGAGATTTGAAAAAATCATAGCAAAAACATTGACATAAGCGTATTAATACGCATATTGTGAAATTGTGCAATATGAAAAGGTTCCTAAAGAAGTGAGCAAAAATTCTGCTTCCTTTAAAAACAGATAATTAAGTGACAAGTATTTCTTGGTACTAACCATGCTCTCCAACAAGATCACACCACACTTATGTAGGCAGTTCAAAGGATATTTCCTATACTGGCATTTATTTTATCTATTTCAATTGTTCTTTGAAAGCACTTAGGCACAGGAAAAATTAACAGATGTCTCTGTGACATGTTTCCTTCAAAAACTATTGTTCAATCAAGATATATTCTTCATAAATTTGGACTGTACTTTCAAGAAATACCCAAACTGAGCTTAATGAGGAAAAATAGGCTCCAAGCAGGACCTAGAAATTAATAATAAGAAAAAGTTGGAATTATGCACTAAGTATTTTATCTAATTTGTTTAGCTAGAAGCTTAAATGCAATAAGCATCAAAATATCATAAAGATTTGGTTACTTAAACAAGTTTGCACAGGGGAAATCACATTGACAGGAATCATTCTTCTTTTCTTGATTCAGATACTTGAGTATGCTCACCTTCAGTTCATGCTTTTTAATTCTGACTCTTTGGAAACAAAAACAAACACAAAAGAAGAAAACATTAAACACTCCCAGTTGGAAATTGTTACAAAAGCAGTAGTAGCAGAAAAGAATTGTAATTAAAAATGTACTGACCAACAAAGGAAATGTTGAACAATAATCTGGCAGTGCAACTTTTGCAAATCAGCTAAAATCCTACCTGAAGAAAGGGCTAAAGTCTATGCAGATATTGATACGTCAATGACATGCTATGAATGACAGTAGAATAATAACCATCACTAAAATAAAAAAAAAAAAAAAGAGAGAAAAAGAAAAACCTGCATGTGACTTAATAGCTGCCCTTTGAAGAAAACTGAAAGCTCTAGGAAAAATAGAAAAAGAAGTCTGCTGTCTTCCCTAGTCTCATAAATTTTTACTATCCAAACTCAAGCTTGGGGTACAATATTATTTTTCATACAGGAAATCTTGCTTTTAAGTATGGCACAAAGGTAGGATGAGACAATGGTAAATCTCTTGTGGTTGGAATGTGCACAACTTACTACCACTGTAAAGAGACTATTATCTGAAAAAAATATTACATAAACTATTAGTCTTGAACATATAAAATCTGTAGCAATCATAAATACCAGTGAAAAACAAGAAAAAGCACAGCAAGAACTCATGTAATAAAAGAAGTATGCTTAAAGATCTTTTATTCTCCTGGGAATTTAAATGTAGTGAAAATTTGGAAGATGCAGTTTCTTTAGGAAGGAGCTCAGTTACCATAACTGATACACATTGCCAGCCTTAGAATTCTAATTGTGTTTAATACAGTTTCATGTTGCATCAAAGTACAAAATCAATACCATTTGTCCAGCAAACAGGAAAAATGGAATCTATAAACTGCTCTTATTGAGTAATTAAACACCTATTATTGTCATGAGTGGTGAAACAATGAATTTGATAAGACAAATTTTTGCGAGAAAACACTGCAGTGATTAATACCTCCCTACGTATTAAATAAAAATGACTGCCTTTTGTGCGGTACTGCTGGCAGAAGAACAGGAATGAGAGAAGTAGTTGCCAGTGCCACAATAACAGGCTAACCTTGAACTGAACTCCTTTCCTCAAGAAATTAAATGCTGTAGCAGGACTTTAAATCCCTCCACTTAGAGCTCATTTGTGTTTCACGTAACCTGCAGTTCCTGAAGAGAACTCATTATCTTCAAAAGGAGAATCCTTTTATAATTTCTTTACAAATGTGTATATTGTTTCTACAAAAAGTATTTGATATCAGAAAAAGGGATAAGAGTATTAACAGGGTAAGCAAGGCAAAAAGGCTCGTATCATTAAGACACCATTTCTGCTTCCTGGGAATTCAAATGCTAGCTACAGTGGTATGGAAAAACGAATGAGAATGAGGTTAAAGAAAATGTACCTTTACAGCAAAATTTTAATCTGTTAGATTGATGCTAAACTGCCTTGGTCTTTCTGCTGCTATATGCTGTATTTCTATGTATAGACCCCCTCCCCCAATGCCCCTCCTGTAGCTTTGGCTTCCTATTTTTCTTTTCACTTAGAATGATGCACTAGGAACAACTATAGAGTACAAAAGATGAATCTATGGATGTGACACTTGTAAAGGGTAACCCTATTTCACAAGTGAGATGGGACAAAAAAGAAAGAAAAAAGGCCACAGAAGCAATAACTGCTCACTGAATTACCATTAAATTGTAAGATTTACAATCCAATGTACAGTAAGTGCATATCTAATGGAGTTTGTCCTCTAAAAGAATATAAAGTAGATCTTTGCAGCATAAGATGTATGCAGGTTATTTTTTTTATTTATTTTTTTGCATTCTTTTTTAAATTGGGACACACAGAAAACAGATGTGCACATAAATTCCAGAATTTTTATACATATTAAAACTAAGCCAAAGGCAACATTAAAATGTGATAAATGTAGTATGATTAGTAGGATCTGGCTTTGTATTTTCAAAACATGCTCACATTCTACAAAGAGAGATAAAAGATTACTAACACAGCCAGTCAATACTGCTTTCACAGATATCTTTGGTAAAAGGAGATCACATATTATAAATTCAGTTTTTTGTTCTGATCTACTGGAATTCAATGAAATGACTGAAATGACTTTTTATGGGGAGTGGCAAAGCAGCTGCTGACCATTTCCAGTGTCCTCAAAACAAAATATCTGGATAGGAGTTTCAGATCATTTTGTTATTGCCTTAAATAACCTACAGGATTTCTTTTTTTTTCATATAATGGGTGCATATGAATAAGGCTTCTGCACAATATTATTGTTCGTAAATATTTTTGTCACTTATTTCACTGGTCTTAGTCAAATGAGCATAACTGCTGAGTGATTTAAGTTTAGAAATCAGCAAAGCATGTCAAACAATTATTTACATAGCAGCAAACTTCTACATGAAATACCAGGCAAATTCCTATTACACTATATTACAAGGGTATAAATAATGACCTGTTTTACAGGATGACTCTGGAAAATTCAAGACTTTAATAAAATCCCAAACTGTCAGATAGACAAAGGAACTTTTGGGTGGGTAAGCCATTCAAGTACCAACAAGGCAGACTTGTGCTCTGCATTCTTAATTTGATTAAAGTTTTATTTTCCTTAGCTAAACTTCAAGCTTCCATGTTTTCACATTTCCACAAATGGCATTAAAACTTTAACTCTCCTACCTAAAAAGAACTTTGCCTACCACACAAATTTTCCTGTTATCTGGCTTTTATTTCAGAGGATTAAAAAGCAATGCACAAGATCAGCAACGATAGCCTTGTTCTCTCCAACCTTAGTGAATCAAGTTCACTGGAGGTGAAGCAGTGGAATTATCAGTACAAGTGGCTGTGTCATCAAAGCTTTCTGAGAGGTAGTGTATGGAAATGCCTAAACAAACAGAAGCGTAAAAGCTGTCTGTATAGGAAAGGGCTCTTCCAAGGCTATTCATTAAAACAATTCCAATTGCAGCTTCATGATGCAGCATTATATTATGTGAGAAATATAAAATCTTGACATTTTTCTAAATGTGAATGGGTTAAAGAACCTCTCCACGCTACAGTGAGCATGAGAATTTCCAGCAGCTGATGAAGACCAGTTGACCACCTGATACTTTTTCAGCAGGGTGATAAAATTAAAGGATTGCTTTGATTTGCTTGAAGGATTAGTTTCTATAGTTAATTGTTTAAAGTGCACAGTCTTACAAAAGGGAAAAATATCAAGAAGGTTAATGTAGAGTGAGCTAATTGCAAGCTGATTACATTGTGCAAAGCGAGAGATATTACTTGTGTTACATACCATCACAAGGACTAGCCTATTCCACCCTGCTGCTGCAGCAAACAAGCTGATTTGCTAACAAAGTGGTCAGCTCGGGCACTTGCACAGCATCTCTGTAAGTCCACAGGCGACTGCTTCCCATGCAGAGAATCTCAAGCTCCATTTTCCAATCTGATTACACGGCTCCTTATTCCAGCAGCCTTAAACCTTCATGGCAGTTTACCAACATTTTCATCACTTTTTCTTTTACAAAGCAAAAGAACTGATAAGCTCTCAGGTACCCGGGATTTCATAGTCGATGGCTGGCAGGCAGCCAGCTTCCCTCACAGCACAACTGTTTCGTGCCACAATGCAAAAAGCACACTGAATTTAACAGATAGCACAAAACTATTAGAATTCTGCAGTACATACAAGCAAGCAGCATGTTTCTGTCTTTGCAGATGTAGACAGTTCTGTTTAGTCGCATTTATAACATGCCTACACCTGAAAAGACAAGTTAAAAAAAAAAGAAAAAAGAAAAAACCACCAGAACAAATGAAGACAGAGTACTGTCACTAAGTCAATCGCACTACAGTGTGTACCCAAGTTACTTCACTGCAGTGCTGCCAAGTTACCAGGAATTAGAGACAATACCAATATTTTTTTATAAAAAATTAAGAAAAAGGAAAATAAATCTTCACATTACATGAAAGTATTTGATGTAAACTGAAATTTTATTTTAACATTGAAACAAATTGATGGGAAAAAAAGAAAAAAGAGATATTATTGTCTTTTTTTGGCATGTTAAATGCTTATATAAAGCATGAAAATAGCCTCAAGTTATACCTTGGTTTACTTGTTCTCTGTCTCAGAAATACCACTTGAATAATGAAACAACAAAAGCACATGTAACATCTTTACAAAATACTTATTGTGATGTATCTCATGTACTGTCTAAAAAACCGAGGAACACAGGAAGAATTATAAATATGTATGTAATTTTTTATATAGTATATATAAAGAAAATAACATTGCAGAATGAGAGTTCTGGAAAGAGACTGTCCTACAAATCTTACAAAATCCAGTAATAAGCAAGAGAGAAGGAAACTTCCTTATTTGCAGTTAAAGACAACAACATCAATATTAAAACAACAAGTTTTTACTTATTACTCACACTCCCATTCAAATAAACTGGCTATCTATGTATTATATGCACAATGCCCAAAACAGCCTATAACATGAAGTTAATAGTGTAGAAAACAATTCCCCCATGTCCCCCCAAGCAAAATGTTTGGGTTTTGCTTTATTTATTTTTTTTTGGTAGACGGAAAGGATCAAACTGGAATCTGAAGGAATATGACCCACTAGGTATTCTTAGAAGAAAAAAATGTAATTTTGCATATCACCCTTTTTATCATAAGGGAATGGAGGTGGAAATAGGGAGGGTAAGACAGTGAGTTATGGAGGGAGGGGAAAAAAAAAAGAAAGTACAACTAAGCTGGTGCGATGGCTCAGTACACCAGATCACCAGTGCATTGACCCTCTGTATCTCTGAGTCATTAGCTGGAATCCCAGCTCTGCCTTTAGGAGTAGGGATTTGAACTCACACACCGATGTGGTGAGATTCGGGATCTTGAACGTGCCAGACAGAGGGGTCATTCTTCTCGGTGCGGAGAAGGCCGGAGGCCTCCCAGGAGGGCAGGGTGGGATGAGTGACTGTCGCCCGGCGCAGGCACTGGACATGCTGCTGACTCAGGCAGGGACATTGACAGGCACCGCTGCTTCTCTCCATCACTCCTGGATGGAGTGGGTTTAGGCCACTGGTGCTAGTAGGTACATGCAAAATTCAGGGGGAAATTATCAACACATCCTTACTTGTCTCTGTGTGTGTGCACACGTGTATTTGTACATATACGTCTCTGTGTGCAGCTATACAAATGTTTACGTGTATTTACGGAGACATACTGAAACAGGCTAAGCTGGTTTCTCTGCAGCCATACGCAATGCTCAGCACTGCCAAAACATTTCTACATCAATTCTACTCCTTAACACAGCTACAATTTTATATATATCCACGTACAGAGACTACATACGTATACTCTACACACGCATCATTCACACACATGTAGCACTGTGTGCAAGTCCCTTTACCTCTAAAATTGTTTGCTAATTTACATGGAAATTTCATCCCTGATAAAATAAAAAGAACGTTTTAACCAGCTTCTAATACCATCACATTATTCCCATGAATGACTCCTAGTAAACTATTTATTACAGCTGTAAGAATTGAAAGGGTTTGTTTCTTGCAGATTCAGGTTGAGGGGTTGCCTGTTCCCCCACCCCCCCTTTTCCCCCCCCCCCCCATGATTTATTGGGTGGTGAGCAAACCCACTTAAACTATAGTCGTCCGTATGAATCACTAATTTTCATGTTTCTAATTAAAATGTAAACAGTGTAATGAAGACATCAAGTTTTTAGGCAAATGTCTCTTCCAGTGCCACTTGGGGTATGGTAATTACTGAAGCAGATCTATGGATGCTCCTGAATCCTCTACAAGTCCAGATTAAAAGCATTACTGCTAAACCTTGCTTTTTACACTAGGGAATTGTGTTCTCTAACCTATTCCCAGTTTGCTTACAGATGCATATCTGTACAAGCCTTTATAACTAGTCATTAAAAAAAAATCAAAATAGAAATTTATCACATAAATGGAGCAGTTTGGGAGGTGGGGAGAGAAATGTGATTTCATTTAAAATAAAATCTGATTTCACTTTTATGATTATATGTAACTAGCATAGTAAAACCTGTGCTGAAAAACTTACCGTCTTAGTGCTTCTTCAAGAAAAGAAAAATAGATTAGGCATCATTATGGAATTTTTAAAAAAGCACAAATGATATTTCAAGCCTGTATGAAAATTCTTATTGTCCCAAAATGCTTTTTTAACAGACAATTAATTTAAAAATATATTATTCAGGAAAACATTAATAAAAAAATAAATGTATTCACTGAGAAAAATGCAAATGGTCATTGCAAATACAAAAGGTTTAATGTGCAACTGAAAATCTTTTGTCATATTTATTCCAGTCTTTATGTCTATATCTGAAATTTGTCAGAATTTATCCTAAAGCAAATGACCTCTCCTACATATACTGAAGGAATATAAGTCCTCTCCTGCTTACAATTGTTAATTGAGCCTATCTGCTACAGCATCTCTTTCCTCTCCAAATAAGCCAGGATACTTGCTTTACATATTTACTGCCAAGCACTTGAACGGTCCTCTATTTTATTATAATACTGGGGTTTCTCCCCCTCTTCTGTAATTTTTTTTTCCTGTACTGCAAGTACTTAAAGCTGCAATCCACAGTGATATAAAGCCTCTAAAATGCCTAGTATAAGAAGAGGTTTTTCTTACTCCCTTCCCGGGCTCTAAGTCCATTTTCTGACTGGTACAGACAATTTTCATATTATTTTTACATAAATGCTAGACAAGCATGTCTGCATTGCTAACCTGGATCATGAAGACGAGAGTGCACAGAATGTACGTGTGCATATGTGCCTGTGCAGGTGCATAAACATTTTAGTGGGTGGTCCACCATTTCAGTTCTATTTTACTAGTAAAGTATTGTACACAAACATGTGAATACTTCTCAGTAGAAATATATATGGAGAATTTCAGATTACATCAAATCATAAAGCATCTTGTCTCTCAAATCATAAATGCCTTATCAGAATAAAACAAAACACTATTTAGGTGTTTCCTTCAAATGTATTGTTCCAGCAAAACTGGATTTAATTAGACAACCAGCATTTTAAAGGCTAGTGCTTTATAATGTGGTACTCTTGAAAACAATGTGAGGTTGCAAATGAAAACACCATTCTCATTCAGTTCTGTGGTAAAAAATAAATATCTAAAATTACACACACATGCTAAACATTTTTTCCTTTTTTTTTATTATGGATTGAGACAATGGGGAAATCTTACGTCTTTGCGACAGTTCCAAGGCCATACTAATCAGGTGTAATTTTTAATGAACACTGGCTGTTTGGTGCTCATTCAAGGTATTTCATTAGGAGGTTATTCATTTAAAATAAATGTTTCAACCATATCAAGCTGTAACCTTTCTTGAAATGTAAATGAATGGTTTAAATGAGAAGATTAATAAAGAAGGGATGTTCCAATTCCAAGCATGGCATGCTATGTATTTTTAAATTTGTCTATGCCAGATGCTGTCAGTCAGAACAAAAAACTGTCCAAGCAGACAATCTGTGCGTCTGAATGTTGATCATGTTGGAAAGTAAAGGGGGAGGGGGGAGAGAGTGTGTCAAGGATTCATGGTCCTTCATCTTTGCAGTAGAGCAAACACGTCTCTCAGTATAACGACAGACAGCTGCTTCCACTTTCTAATGTGCCCTAACTTAGATCACTGAAAGAATTGTCAGCACTCAGAGAAACACACAAAGATAACACAGCCAGCTGCCATGAAGGGGGAAACAGCACAGCTCAGAAGAAATGGGATTTGTTCCATTTGCATGATGCTGGCTCCCTTGGGCCCCTTTCTTTCAAATCCAAAGCACAAAAGACAACACTTAACATATTTGCTTAAAGATGACAACCTCATGTTGATTTCATTTGGATGTAACAGTGTCAGGATTACAGATATAAGAATATATTATATCTGTAACAGAGACTGACAAATGTATCCATCAGTGAAACTGTCTGATTCATCTGCTTATACAGCCATTTTCCCATCCCAAGGGTGCCATCTAAGTAGTAACTTTAGAAGACTGAAGGTCTAATTTTATTACACCACATTTCAACCTACTAAACAATATTATTTCTAAAATAGATCATTTTTATTGGAAGTCTCCCTGATGAAAAATCCAGTAGACACCGGAGAATTTATGAACTGTATGGGTCCTTTGAACTCAATATACTGCCCATTTTAAGCAACTTTCTTTATACACGATCAAAACCTAAGCTTAAATAACTGAGATTGTGTTAAAAACATAGATGATAATGGTACTTATTTTAATACTACATCATAGTCTGTCGCTATTTGAATATCTGCTGTTTGACAGTCTATCACTATTAAGAGTGCTTCTTGTTACAGATCTATATCAATAAAGGAGTTTCTTCAATAGGAACTCTATGAATAATTATTGTTCTTCAATATACTCTGACTAGCTACACAATCTAATTTTTGGTTGAGGTTTTCACTGGGCACTCCAAAAGTCACATGAAAGTGGCTGACAGCTGAACATACTACACATCGCATTTCAGAATCAGAAAACCAAAATAAAGAGTGCATGTTTGCAAAATCACTTCTGCACTGTTTTATGGACCAGCCTCTTCTATAATTGAATGAAATAATTAGGCAGTGGTTAGACTCCTAGTTTCAAATGCATTAACTGAACTCTCTGATGGCAGAATTATCCCCACCAAAACCCCACCACCACCAAGTGACTCTGCATAATGCTCCCTACGTGAACTGCTTTGTCTAGAGGAACTCGAAACTGCTTGTTGCTATCTGCTGCCACCAAGTACTGCACTGTAATTCACTAGATTGAAGTTGTTTTGTAAAATGGAGTTAACTGCTGTACGTGGAATTTCAGCACAGCAGATGGTTACCAATCATTATTCTCAATTTGTTTAGTTTCAAGCGATGGGCTGGTTTGGAGGAGCAGCGAAGACGACAGGAATGGGGAGAGGAGCAAGGTTAGATGCAGTGGCTTGCAATGCAAGTAGTGCTAGATGGCATAGCATTAAAAGGAGAAAAAAAAAGTCTCTGAATTGCAGCAAAGCTGAGGGAAAAAATGTACAAAATCAGGTTTTATACATATATATATATATATATATAAAAGAATAGAATAAGACATTTAAAAGGGAACATTTACTGATCAATCATTCTCTGTTCAAGAGTTACCTTACATTTTAAATATTAGAAATGGATTTTAAAGTTTCTAAAGGTAAATTGTCTCTATTCACATTTTATCATCATTCAAGTTTAAATCATGTCCTACTATAAGTGGTTCAGTTGTTGAACTGGAAATGGAAAAGGAACCATTTATGGACAAGCGCACATGAACAGAATTAAGCTGTAAATATCTGGGCAGGGCCATTATTGTAGTCCAGAAACATCTGGGGCTAAAGCCCAGGCTAGGCCCCATTCCTTCTGTGTTCAGGTAATTGCTTAGATGATTTATAACTTACAGTTTCTATTAAAAATGGTTTAAAGAGAAATTTGGAGCCTGAATTCTAAAATGAAGATGGCTCTTCTCTTGCTTTCATTTGTTCAGGAGGAAAAAAAAAAGTAATATCTTTTGCAATTTTTTCCCCTCTCCTACACTTAAGAAATACAAACTTTCACCATGAGGACAAAATTCAGTTTTCCAAATTCAGACCAAAACCATGACACATACCTTTCCAGCAACAAAAACTGGTGACCATTCACACAGCATACATTTGAGTTGACCAGTGCTTTAATACTTCCCATCAAAATTATCTTCCCCACATAACTACTTAAAAAAAACCAAACCAACTATAAACTGTATTGATACATTCACAGCATATACACTTGTCCCTGTTATTTTGATCTGCCTGAGACCTAGTTAGCCCTGCCTGCCACCATGATGCCACAGATGATGGCCTTCCAGTGAGGGGGTCCTTCAAAGGGATGTTTCCAGCTCCAGGACTTGCTTCCCACCACTCACTTTAAAACAGCCTGACCTTTGGCTTTTGGAACAAGCTGTAAAAGCCACCCATTTCTCAGGGTGGAAAACAAAGGTGGAACATATTGGGGTTTGGAGGATAACAATAAGGGATATGCTTGGATGATGCCATTCTTTACTGGCAGTTAGGAAAAAAGGGTTACTCTCTCTCAAGCAGAAAAGCAGAGACAGTCTCTGACTGTAAACAAATCTATCATCAACAAACTTGGTTATTTAATACTGACCACATATCTTAACTTTTCCATGACAGCTAAAGCTGAATACCCCTAACCCTGCACAGATTAGGTTTGTAAAGGGGTTAACCATGCTGCCCTCCAGGTGTTAGACATCCCTTTTTATTGAGGTTTCTGTATGTTGGGCAGTTTACAGCACAGCTCCAACATGCAACACCGAATGAAGGAACAAGTTTGCAACCTGGGTGTATGCCAAGGTTGAAGTGACACACTAGTGACTGTCTCAGCCCCTTGGGGAAAAAGTGGATTAGATGAATCACAAAACAATGTCACCATTATTTCTGCAGTAAGTTAACTATCTGTTAGCCACAGGTGATCAAGACAAAAAGTATGGCCTAGCACTTTCAGGGAAGTCCCCATCCCTACATCTCCATGAACTGTAACTACCCTTAAAACAAAGACATTCTGACATTTTGAAACAACGGAGAACTTTGCATATGGCATTGCATCAACCTAAGAACATAGTAAATAAATCTTGCAAACTGTTCATAGCTTATTGTCAACCTCCCCCAACAAAATTTGGTCTAGTACCACCATAAAGAAGATACCATACACTCCATATACCAAAAGCTTTTCAATTTATTTTTTTTCATTATTTTTAAAGAACTGGTTGGAGAACTAAGTTGGAATTGAGCATAGATCTCCCAATTATAAGTCAGGCGACCTACAAAATAAACAAAACTAATCCCCTTAACTTTTGCTGGATTCTCTTTCAATTTTTCTTTATGTTGTACAGAAATGTAGAAACTCAACAATGCAGTTAAACTTCATGGCTCAAGACTGAACGTGTAGCTAAAATGCTGAATTCATGAAATTAACAAGCAGAGTTTGCCCAGGCCTACCTGTTACTACAGGAAGGACTTACAGAAGTCATCAGCAGGAGATACTTTTCCCCCTATTTCAATTCAAACTGGAAAAATAATATTTTAAAATGCTCAAGCAGAAAGTGCCCAAGTTGAACCAGTATATTTTTAGGAAAACTTGTGTACTTGTTAATGACACTGTGAGACAAAATTTTCTTAAATATATCTTTTTACCTAACCATACACATGTTCCTAGAACAAAATTAAACTATGGACTGCGGCATGTCTTAATTTATAGTACCAAATCCAAGAATACTTGCTCTTTTTTTATGCATCAATAGATCTAAGGAAAATTTGAATCAGACAACCAGATTTATTTGAGTTATTGGAAACCTACTGATTTCTAATGGTGATATACTGGAGCAGAGAAACATAGTCAGATATTTGAACTGAAGAGCAAGTATGACTTCACATAAATATCAACATTAATAACAACAGTCCATAGGAGAACAAAAACTTAATATGGCATTTCATGAGAGAAAAGGGTTGAGCAATTGAACCTAGTTGACTACAGTAGGGTTAACAGGGTTTCAGCCCACCTGAATTATTTATTATCGAGATCTTAGTACATAATAAATTTTAGTACCTAATTTTGCAAGTCTCAAATACTATAGTGAAGAATACAGAAGCCAGAGCACAATATTTGAGACTGTGCCTTGGCTTCTGTATTCTTTACCACAGTAAAGAGCAGTGTATACACAAAGAAAGATTTCTACCAGGTGAAGAAATAACTGCAAGACATATAATTATAGCATACTAGATTTGAGTCTTTACTTCCATGAAGATCACCACTAAGGGAAAAAATAAAATAAGCAAACAGCATAACACATACAATGGCCTTCCCCCAGACTAAAAAAAAGGAAAGCAAACCACTTACTGTAACAAGACTCCAGGAATAATAAGGAATACATATGGAGATTGTATTATGCAACATAAGTGGGATTCTCTCTGTAGATGTTAAAACTCTCTGCAGCTGGCTGTGCAGGTGAGGGTCTGGCAGAGGAGGCTGCTGTCGTGCCCTCTAGGGGCTGGATGTCCGGCCAAAGAGCTTTTCAGCAGCTATTGAAGTACAGAGGAAGCTACCAGAACTAGATCTGTAAGCAGTGCTTACACTTTTTTTTAAAGCTTATTTTATGTACTCCAAGACACTGTAAGTATTAATACAGAAAACCAAACCTCTAAAGGATTCCTGTCAAGTATAAATACATGCATAAACACAAGATATAATTGAAAAAGGCTTTGCTTAATGAGCTCATGGGTGCTTTGGCACAGTGCATAAAATGCAGATTTGCAATTTTAAGACGATATATCAATTCCCACAGTTGGGCTTTGGAATCAAAACAAAAAATAAATTCAGCTCAGCATCAGTTCACATTCAGGTTACTCTAACATAGAGACACACCCTACAAATAACAACGATAAATTTTCTTACCACCCACCTGTGTGCTCATAAAGTGTGGATCTTTTTAAAGGCAAAAACATCTCAGGGTAGAACCAGGGTCAAATTTTGCATTGGCAGTAAGTAAAAAGCTCTAATATAGCTAGTCAATCATACACTAGTTGAAATACAGCCCATAGAGCACTTAATAGCTCAGCCCAACAAGCATATCACCAAGTGGAATTTGGCACACAAATGCAAATGGATGGTTTTTTTTTTCTTAACTAGTACATGATTTTTAGCCTTATTATCTTACTACTGACAGCAAGTAAGTCTTATTACAGCTAACCAGGAAACGAACTTGCTTGCCTGAAATCCAGCATTGAACTACCCATGACACTTCAGGAACTGTATACTAGTAAATTACATTAGCACATAAAAAATTCATCCTGAAAGTACTTATCCAGTAAGAAACATGGATCTACAAAGTTTCACTTCTTTCAGTGCCTTTTTACCACATAATGAAGATATTACTAGCTATCCAGTCACAGCCTTAGCTCGCTAGGCCCTGCCAGTTAAACCTCAGGCGTAAAGGGTGGGACCAGTTCTGCACAAGCTGCGCCTCACCTAAAAACTCCACTCCGCAGGCTGGGCTTGGCTCTCATCTGTCAGTATGGACAGGTGAGGGTCAAATCGGTAGGCGACAAGTTGCATGGGAAGCTGCAGATCCAACCTTGCATGCGGGCGGACCAGCACATGGGTAGCTCGAGATTACTCAGGAGATGACAGTCCTGGTCGGACACTCCCTGATTGTCTAAAGCACCCTTTTCGCACCAGATTTGCATACCCCACTCGCCCTTGGTCATCGTGCTTGAAGTAAGCATGGTTAAAGCCCTTCCCAAAATCTTCACTCATGAAGCAAAGCCATCAAAAATACAAAATACCCCAATTTGATACTGCCTGGTATATATAGTAGAAGGAAACACCACAAGGAAAACAGTGATTTTCACCTCCAGAAGGATAGTTCAAAGATAAATTAATATCATTAATAAAAACCTCATTATTGCAACTACACAATACTTTCGTGCCTATTCATACTTAATTTTCTTGTCGAAATCACATTACACAGCATATAATCGGTTCTGATTGGGGGTAGGGGAGAACCAGTCGTTAAGTATAACTAAAATGACCAGTTTTCCAGTGCAGTTGTCTTCTAATTACATCTAAGTGTGGAGCTCAGCCATTGAGATACACTATAACGATTTGCTTGGAAGTATTGTTTTTTCCTCTCTGCTTATCAGAATACCTTACAGCTTTCAAAACCAGAACAGGGAGATGAAGAAGGAAAAAAACCCCAAAACAAAACCACACACACACAAAATTTTCCCACCAAACCAAACATGATTCTGGCAGATGCCAGGCCAAGGCATGTATTACCATCCTTCCACCCACATTTGGGAATGCAGCTCATCTATTTCTTAACTCTTCCCACTAACTGAAAGCTCAGAACTGCATCTCAACTGCTATTCTAAAAAGACAAGCTTCTTAATGACAAAGTAGACTGCCATCTTATTAGCAGCAAAATAAATACAGTTGTAGTACTTGATGTTCCATCAAGCTGCGGTGATTCCCCTATTTTCTGGTAGCTGTAAAGGATTACACCCAAACCCAGTTCTCCTCCAGAAGAGCTTCGAGCTGAACATCCAACAATGCCAGTACTGTACCCACACACAAATATCCAGAGAGTCTGGCACCCCAGGAGCATATTAAGTAAGCACAAGTTTTTCCTCAGTTTATGGTTAGTATTTTCTATAAGATCGGTCTTAGAAAAGAAATAACTTTTTATATCAAAGTCTCTTATCTTTACAATGAAAGACTTCAGGTCACCTGGTAGCGGACACAACAGATATTAAAGTGATTATAGCCTTGATCTTACTCAGAAGATAGAATTACATGTGTGTTGGTAGAGATGTCAGTAAGACCATGCAGAATGGCACTTTTCTGTTTCAGAAGTGAGGTATTTCTATGTTTACTATATTTCAGATACAAAAGAGTTTCACAGTGGCAGGGTAAGATACAGGTTGGGAACCAGAGCCAGGGGGAAGTGAAGAGAGGGGCTGGAGGACTTGGGTAGGTATAGAGAGGGGCATGGAACAGCTTTGAAAAGCCAGGAAGGAGAGCTTCTATTTCTCTGCAGTGGATTTATATCAGCCAAGCTTAAATAATGGTATTGCAAATTAAGGCCCAGGGGAATTTGGACTGTACAAGCAAGCTTTTGTTCACCAAACCCCAAAAGGTATGTGGGAGATTTGGGGGTTTGTTTCCATCTAAATGGAATACGTATTTCTAAACCGTAAGTTAAACTATTTTGCTCTGTCTATTGTACAGCCTTGTTGATCCAGTACCTGTTAGGAAAAATATTTTCTTAGCTAATATAGTGACACTCTTTAAATTAACAATTATCTATTACTGTAGTTAGCACTCTCATTTACTTTTCTTCAGAACTTTTGAACAGGGAAGAAAACAACAAATCTAATGTAATAAACTTCACTGGGGGAAGGAAAAAATAAAGAGATGGAGGAGTGGAGGGAAGAAAAGAAAGAAAGAACGGGGGTAGAAGTCATTTAAAGGAATGCAAGCTTTCCAGTGTAAACACAGAAACCAATTAGCAAGTTGCAATTTTAAAACATACTCTGTTCTCAGAAAGCAAAATAGAAATCTGTACTAGAAAAAAAAAATCTTCTGAAGACTTTAAAGCAGGTGGAAAAAACACAAGCACATACAGATGCCTCTACTCACCCTTCCCCACACACATGCACAGATACAAAATTGGGTTAGTCCTCTGTAAATAGGATTAGCTCCTGTAAATATCTCAGGATTTTAGGTGTACTTTTTCACACTGTAAAATTTCTATACAAAACCAGTTTAAACTAACTCCCTCTGATTATTATTAGAAACTCATTATTTGAGGACATCTATCTTTACAGTAACTATGCACCATTGAGGAGCACAATGCCCATAATTGTTTAAAAAAGCCATGGGGGGGAGGGCGAGAGGGGGAAGGAAAAATAGGATCAGGAAGAGGGAGAAGGTAACTAAGGGAGATTTTGCATTAGAACAGCATCATTTACTCTGCATTTTGCTCCTTGGAATATTTACACAGTAACAAATTGAGTTTAAAGTTTCTTTCATCCAAAATCACAATTAGTCCTTTGTTGTACCTTTACATAACACATGTAGTTTTTGTCCTGATGAATTTAAAATGTGCAAGCACCAGGAAAAATCAAAAGCCCTATGTACTCTATCATGGAGCATTAATTCCTCAAGAGGGAGATTGTAGCATTTAAGAAGTACAAATAAAGCTAATGCCTACCATTTTCTGAGGAAATTCCTTATAAGACACATCACCTGGCTTCTAAGATTTGATGCACACCTGCATATCCAAAGTCCATACAAATTGGAGGGACTGAGTGTCTCTGATAACTGAGCACCCAAAAGTGGAAGCCTGAATTGCAGTTGCAGAGATGCAATACTATTTGTGATGTTATCTCAGCCACTCAGAGCCTTCAAGCTTAAACTGCAGCTGTTGTAGCAGCTCTGAAACAGAAAGGAACAGTCACTTTAGCCAAAACCGACTTGCATGTCACGAATGAAAGCAACAACTTCTACTATCTCTAAACAGCTGACATCTTAGGGGGGGTGGTGGAAGTAGTGTGCTTGCTAATTACTCAATAACAAAGCATCTTTCCTTAATTAGTCGTGGAAATTATTACTCCAAATGAATACTAGTGTCAGTTTGCTTGTTATTCTGTACCACATGTATAATCTGCTCAGTGATGGAAGAAATATCACATTATAACTGTTGAATACTTCTAACTAGTGAAAACTTTAAAAATGTCATTCATTAAGGCCCTTGTTATTCAGTTTCTGTAAGTACATCATAAAACATATTTTAACTACAGCTAACCTTAAAAAAAATAAAAAAAAAATAAAAACAACCTTAAAATAAAGACTTCTTAAACTTAACTGTGTCTCAACAAAGATATTCTCTGCATACTAAGGTGTGCCTTTGATATGACCATGACAGTGACAGATGCTAGGGGCCAAATAATGAGAAGTGCTTCATACCCCTCATTACATACAGTTTACCAACTTTCAGCTTCAGCTCTCTACCAATGCTAACATTAATCTGAATAATAAATTAAATTTATCGATAGGACTGTGATGATATCAGCTAAATTGATGTTACCAGTAAAGATTTTGAACTGAAAGTGGAAAAATATACCAGTGTTGTAGCATAAAGGATGTCTACACAGGTGCATGAAATGAAATAAATGAAAGTTAAACAAATTAAAATCAATAATTTAAAAAGCTTAATTGCTGCATGAACAGTTTCTAAAATATATTAGGTTCAGCTTTTATCGACAGCAAAGTGTAAGAAAGAATTAGTAGAAATTCTGTAAAGACATGAAGAATTATTGTCGTAGATAAGTAGTTAATATAAAGCTGCACATCTAACAGAAGTAAACACAAAACCACTTAATTTTGTAAATTAAGTGTATGTTCAGCTGAAGAATTAGCAAATTTACAGTCTCCTTCCATATAAAAAAATCTGAACCTTGCTAGTTTAAATCTAGCAACTTTCTGACTGAATGGGGAGATCCAGTTCACAAATTATCACAAGTCACTTAAAGTTTATATTACTTTTTATAAATTAAAAAACAAAAAAACCTCAAAGCCTCAAAACCTATTTAAAATTTGAATTTCTCTAATCACATAGATGATTTATCAATTAAGTTCAAAGATCTTCATCAAACTCCATATGTATTTTAAATAACTTTATATAGTGCAAGAAAGGATTTATAAGATCATATTGTCCAAACTGAGTTGTCTAACATCAAAATTACACTATTTTTTAGAGCTTCAAGAGGAAACGGAACTGTATTCATATACCAAGAGTATATTTCTACAATACTGCATATAGTGACGCGTTCCACAAATGCCAACAACAAGGGACTGAAAATAGGATCAATTCTTTTCCTTCTCAGAAACAATCTTGTAAGCATCTGAGCTCCCAAAGACATAAAAGAATAGTTACTTTTCTGAGATCTTTTGATATTGCTCTTCATGGTGGAGCTATCCATGAGTGATAGGAAAGATCTCTTTTGAAAGTAAATGGTGCACCTTCAAGTGTGTTCAGATACATCTTTGCTGTTCCTTTCTATGTTTCTCAAGTTTTACTTGAAAAGGATGCTTGATTTTTTTTTAAATTTGGTTTAGGTATCACAATGGGATACCTTATATCAGTCAGTGCTTGCAAACCTTATTCTTCCAGCATAGAATCTAGCTGTTTCTTTCTCTGTGTCAACACAGGAGGCTGAAGTAATCAGATAGGTCTAAAGAAGACAGAGGACTTTAACCTCCACTTTCTCAGAATCCGTGATGAGTAAGTTCATACTTTCAACATGACCACACGGAGCTGCAAGGTATATAAATAGCTGCTTTTCATCTAAAAGCACTGCTATCATAGAAGTCTGTATAGCAAGGCTATCGATTCATAATATTTTGAATGTCAATATTGATACTATTGCCAGGGATTAGTAATTTCTGCATATATCTTTATTATTCCCATCCATCCTCTCCTTCCGCTGTCACTCAGTAATACAAAGTAATTGTGGCTCTTCCTCTCACCATGTCTCCAGAAGAAACATATACACAGTAACATCTGCTGTACTGTCTAGGAATGTCTTTGCAGCATGTAGTACCCATAGTTTTATTAAGTGATAATTCAAGCTCACTGTATAAATGCTTTTTTTATTAATGACTTGCTTGTATGTCAGAATGGAGGAGACAGAAGGGGAAAAACCTCTCAGAGGAAAATAGAGATATTTCCAACATATTAAAAGGCAAACAGCAGTTGTAAAACAGACGGGGGAAAAAGAACTGAAACCAACAAAAAACCCCAAACCAAAACCAACAAACAAACCTTGAATGAGAGCATGAAGATACATTCCTGCTTGCGAGCCCCTATAACCTACCAGATCCAGCCCCTTCTCCCATCCCCTCTCAATATTCATTTTTGAATTCCATTCAGATTAGCAGGAGTTATGCAAACATGCATTGTGTCCCTCAAGTATTTTATCACACTGAAGACAAGAAACAAAAAGCTTAATTATGACCCATACCAGAGAGCCATACATTCAGACCCTGCTTAATTAGATGTGAGACAGCTATCTTAGATCATGAAGTTTGACTACAGTATGCCCTTACTGCACGAGTATTAATGCAAATAAGATACAGATTACTGAAACCAATTTATCATCACCAATCTATAACCAGCTTGACACATGCACACATTCAAAAATATCACACAAAATAAACTGTGGCATAGATCTACATGTACTAAGCAAGCAATATACAGAAAATTAACCATATGCTTTAACAAAGAGTACATGACACATTAAAAGTAGAATAGGAAAGGGTTAAAAGAAATAACAAAAAGTCCAAGCACTACACTCCAGGAACCTGGAGCAAAAATGGACTTGCATCATCGAAGTTTGCTATTGCATCAAAATGATTTCAGCATTTCTGTCCACATCATTCTCAGGATATTTGAAATTTAACTAACAATATATTAGCAGTAGCTGCACTATACTTTAAAAGAACTGAGAAAATAGTTTCTCTGTAGCAGTTAAATAATATGACTGGTAATTGCTACTTCAGTGTTTCATGGCACATCAGACTACATACTTAATAGACTATTATAAAAAATAATAAAAAAAATCATGCAGTGACATGACAGTCATCTGTAGTTGTATTACTTTTAATTATAGCTGAGACACATGAAACTTTCTTCATATCAGGAAAAACTGTTTAAAGAACAAAGTTTTACTCCATTATTTAAATATAATAACATGACTGTTCTTTCTATTGTACAAATACAATAGCCATTGTAATAAGAAGCGTTGCTTATATGATTAAACAGACAGTTCAGTATTATGATATGTTTGACAGGTACCACTAATAGCACTATAGGAACAGACATACAATATTGTTATCACCATACTGTGTGTGCCGATACCTCATGGCAATACAACTCAGCAAAAGGGAAGCACAGACTGCATTTTCATCACTGCAGACAATCTCGTATGCTCTTAATGAGGGTGCTTTCTGCAGGTTATACTTTCTAGTATTTTTCCCATTCTCAGACTGACTTCTGAAAGCCCAATCTCTCACCTCAGTTTCTCAAGACTTTGGTAACCAAGACTGACCAGCTATTTCCCTTTCTGTTTTACCCCCACTTGTCACACAGCAAGACCAACATCAACAGGTATTCAGAAGCAATAGCAGTGAAGTCCACTTGTATTTAGTATGTTATTGCAAATACAAGTTATCTTCTAAGAAACTTAATACATATACATGCATTTTTTTAACATGCTGATCATGGGGGTGGCAGGTATGATTATTAAAGGACTGAAAGCCTTAGATTTCCTTTGACCTCCATTACAGTCTAGGACTCCGTGCTACTTGAAGGATAAGATTGTATTTGTCAAACCTATGGTAACATATTGCAACTGGATTTTCTCTTCTTTTGTATTAGCTATCATCCTATAAAGGAATAGTTTCACTAAGGGAGATGCATATGTTGTTTTGAGATTCAGGTATATTTTTGTAATTTTTTCTCCCCCTTGCCCCCACCCCCCTTTTTTTTCCTTAAGAAAAAAAAACAAAATTTAAATGATCTTCAGGAATTTTCTTTATGCTCACATTTCTCACACACTCTATAAAAATATCATTGACACAGGGTGAAAAGGTCGCATGCCCGCATGCCTCACAGAAATGGAGCCAAGTACTCCAGTAAGGTTTTTCACCTGGAAAATAATCACTATAAACTAATTCTGTGTATTGGAATTTTATTGTTATTACAGCAACAATCACAAAAAAAAAAAAAAGAAAGCACACAGACACAAAAAGGAAAAAAATCACCAACCAAACATAAAAACCCCTCAGGCCTTTTCCCAGCCAAGAGTTCCCTGAAGTGATCTTTTCTGTAAGGAAGATAAGTTTTCACTTAGAGGATAGCATCTCTAGCAGCAAGAGTTTAATACTCAGCAACAATATCAGGGATACGCAATCCTGAATTTACAGCTCTTCAAATTACATTTATAGCTACACCATTCACTTTGGATCAAGTGCTTATCTAAAATTCCATATATTTTGGTAGTCATAATATCTGATTTAAAATAGCTTCCAATAAGCCAAAGAATGGTACTAAAACAAAACAAAACAAAAAAACTACAAAACAAACAAGCAAACAAAATGCCACAGTGGGCCAGATTCTGGGAGCTATAAGTTACTATAGCTCTTTCAAGCTAAACTATTTTATACCAGCTAAGGATTGGGCCCAACATGCACAATTCCACTTCAAAGTTGATTTTTTTTTCCACCTGCATAATGCTTTGCCTCTCATTTGCTTTGTTAAGAACACATGAGAATTTCTAATTAGTTTATCCCAAATTCTTCTAAGAGTTACTTTTATCCCTTTCCTTATCAATGACTCAGGAGGAAAAAAGTGCTGATTGACCAATTAATCAAGCTTTATTGACATACAATTTTCCTCAATACTTCAGAAATGTCTGCAGAAGAATTTCTTCCAATCACAAGATCAATGAATCAATGTAAAACCCCAGTAATTAAATTTATCAACTTGGTATCAATACATCTGGCACTTTATGAAAGTATTACGTGAAGTTTGTTCTCTTAAGGGATACATTGATTGAGGGCAAAGAGCCAAATATTTCTATTATTAGATCTGGGAATGGTAGATCAAAACTCAGTCTGCTATAAACAACATACAAGTGCTTCATATACACAGATCTCATGCTGATGCTGTACCATTAAACCCATTCCTAACAAGCAGATAAGCCTATTAATTGATGATTAAGACTACAGGAAGATCAGTCATTACATACAATGCTTCTTGTATGTATTCATTGGATAAATGTATTGACAGGAACTATACAGTCATTTTCCTCTAGGAAATACATTTTAAAAAGGAGGAGAAAATCTAAACAAAGGCAGATTATAAACCTTCTTCTTGAAATATAGACTTAATTAATTAATTAAATTTTGAAACTAAAGCTTTGCCGTCTGAAAGAGATTATCAAATCTTTCTCCGTCATATATTGTTGTTATTAATTGAAAGGTGAACAATAAAGCCTACAGATGACACAGCTGATAAGAGCCATATTAAAAACCAAAACAAGAAAGAAAACCACCATCCAAGTGTTTCACAGTTTAATTTTTAAAGAGCTAGTACACAAACTATTCCGGAATGTATTTTTTGTTCCTTTCCCTTACTATATATGCTTAAAAAAGTAAGGCACAAAAGTTCATGTTTTATCAGTAGCAAAAGAGTAATATATCAGGGGAAAAAAAAAAAAACAAACCCAACCCCTAAGAATTTTTGGTTCTGCTTAAATAAAAACTTCTTAAAGAACAGCTAAAGACATAAGATTGTCATTTTTCCCCATGAGCTGTATGATGAAGATACCAATAACAATCCAATCTTCATATCTTTAAAATATTGCTAGAATAAGAGAAGCAGACATCCCTGTGCTTTCACAGATGTTGCAATAAATAAAAACAATCTGATCATGCACTGAAGGTATCTTATTATGAAGCGGGAGAAAAAAAACGACAAAAAACCCAAACCCACCAATTCGTGTAGGAGTCACATCCTGTTACAAACATCAAACAACAATGAGCCTTTATGACCATGCTATGATTCCTTCATTTCAAACATGATTAATTAGCAAGTATAACACTCACCAAAACTCCCACCACGCTGCTGTTGCTGCCTATTTGCAAATGGGTCTCTATCAAGTATCCATAAGCAGTATTAGTCTCATTTATGACACTGAAGAAAAGAAGTCAAAGCATTCTGCTTTAAGGAAGATTTCATTCATACCTTAGCCAAAAGAAGAGAAAACAAAAGAGAAACCCAACGACAAACAAACACCAAAACCCTCTTTCATCAAAATGATTCCTTGATAATCCAAACACAAACTTCATGCAAAATAACAAACTTTTTAGAAAAGTTGCTAAACATTTCAAAGGGTTGAAAATAAGTAGTGATAAAAGATCAGTTTAGATTTTGGTTTGGTCTTAGTCCGGTTTTTGTTTTGGTTGTCTTTGGTTGTTTTTTTTTTTTGAAACCTCAACTTTATACTCAGTTTTAAATGTACTGCTTCTATTGAGAATGGAAGGGTGTTTCATATGTCAAAAATGAAAACAAAAAGATGATGAGAAGGGAAAAACACACTTAACAGGACTCTTGACATGTTTTAAGCTGGCAAACAGATATCTTCAAATGTACCTTACTTGTAATAAACATCACTTTGGCAGTAAAAGAAACTTTCCTTCACAGGGAGAAGAGGTAAAAATTCAGATTACAAATACAGAAAAAGAAACAAGACTGAGACAAGAGAAAAAAAATCCTGAAAATGCCTTCTCAAGCTGAACTCTATAAATACCAACACAAAAATATCAGAAAAAGGTTCCATTTGGAAGCAACAGATGTATTCCTAAGCAAGAAAATATCCCCGATGAAATAATACACAAGCATACAGAGAAGATCTTTAGAAGTATGAAAACAGATACGCGTGTGGTAAAGCTAAAGTTTCAACATGAAAATAAAAATTAGGCAGAAGATCCGATACCTCCTTGGTTTACCAGCTCTGTATCACAGATACTTGATGATTTTGTCACGCCCAGAACAGAGTCATTTTTAAGTGCAAATCGTTCCTATTCTCCAGCTTTTTCAATTTTATAAATTTGGGATCAAAAACATCAAAGCAGCTTCCACTTTGGACCTAACTTTTAGAGGATCAATGTGACAAGTCACTGCTTGATAGATGTTTCTCTTGATAAACGACTTGTTCAAAAGAGACATTGTAGCTTTCATTTCCTGACCACAACACACTTTTAATTTGCAACAGCAGAGCTGCTGGAGTGTGACTAGTTCCCACTTTTCCAGCCTTTCAGGATTGTGGCACTGTCAGGCCACATACATGGGCAAAACAAAAACTCAGAAAGAGATGCATTCGCAACAAGAATTGCAGCGAAACTTTTCCTCAAACAGGAACCTGATTGCATTTGATTTCTCCTAACAGTGGGCAACACTGGGGTTCTAAACCCCCCTCCCAATCACCTCCAATCCCTAACATTTTCAGGAAGAAGGGTGAGAGAGGAGAAATCATATTTGGAAACATATACTTAAGTGCCATAGACTATATATAGCTGCCTAATAGTATCGTGTTTATTATACACATATATATTACTGCTACTATAATTATTATTATTATCTGGGAATCGCATTTAACAGTACAAACCATCCACACCACCCAATTTCAGCTCTCAGCATACTGTCCGATTCCCGATTTAAAATTTATAAATGTAATATCCTCCTCATCACAAGCAGCAGTCCAATCTGCTCTGAATATATATTACAGCTTTAACATCACAGAGGGAAATCTCCCATCTGGCAATCACATTTGCTCCAACAGCTCTAGGAAAGAAAAAAAAGGAAAAAAAAAAAAGAAGGGGAAAAAAAAATGTTCCGCTCTCACTCGCTCGCTCTCCTCCTTAAAACATTTCTCAGGGCAAATTATGTGCATCTAAAATAAACAGTTGCCTTATTGATCGCTTCAAAGTCAACAAGTTCTAAATGCAAAATGCAATCAGATCATTCTCATCATATAGCACCCAGGATATGTTTAGCAATATAGTCACCTACAGCACCGGAATAGGAGTGTACATTGTGCAACTGCTCTCTCAATTTCTTTCTTGCATTCAGATATGTTATTACGAGAGATCATCAGCCACACACGCCAGACCTCCCCCTTATCCCAAACACACACACACACACACAAACACACTCCCTCTCTCTCCTAGGGTTGCTCTCCATCCTTATTTGTTGCTACCACATGCAATTAAAAGTGAATGTACCCCCTTTTTGGTTGCACAAAACAGACTAATAGTCACTTCTCTTATTAGTTCCTTGGCCTTAATTGCATACCTAGAGGTGCATGTACTGCACCACAAGGAGATCTATTGAAATTCCCCATGCTCCATTTTATCTGACTTTTTTTGGAGAAGGGGGTGGCGTGGGGGGCTGGAGAGTGACCGTTAAAATGAAGCTACTCTCAGCACCTGATTATTTCTTTCTGTTGCACAGTGAGAACAGAGCAGTGGGAACCAGACACTTGTAAACTGAGCATAAAAGTCTACTTATTAAACAGTAGTAAGCATTCGGCCACAACAGCAATTTTGTTTGTTTACATGCAAAACATTCCCTCACCCCACATCGGTTAAAACCTCTAGCAGATAATTACACTGAAAGTACGAGAGGGAAAAGCAGCTGGAGTTGAAACAAATACTCAAAAATTATTAGTTTGCAAAAGGAAAAGATGCTTTTTAGGCATGTATGTACGAGTACATTGATATGTAGATGTATATATTCATTGCTACGCATTTTCGCTTTCTCCAGTCACCGTGTTTTACTAATTTACATACCATTGGAGTTCAGTGGTGTATATAGTGCACTGCTAGTAACATGCAACTTTAGGTTTCACAACTGAGACCAATACAATGGACATAACTAATGCTACAATTGAAGCAGAAATTATAAACAAATGATAGCAAGAGAAAAAAAAATGCTTATATATAGACAAGTGAAAATATACTATTAAACATTAGATATTTATTACAAAATATTTGCATGCAGAGTCCTCAGTGCATTATCATGCTATTTAAATTTGTCTTTGCTATTTAGATGCAAAGGAAGTAGATCCCAAAACGGACATACCATAAACACTGGTGCTACTGATCATTTCTTGCTGGCAGCACAAAAAGCTGAATTGGATTTTTCACAAGCAGGAATTCCAAAGGTTGCTTTTCATTAAAGCCACTTTTCCTCTCAGCTATCAAATGTCACTGCCTTGAAACGTGGGCCCTTTCGTCAGGTATTCATTTAACCTACATGCATATAATTAAGTGGGAAAGCAACATCAACAAAAAGGGGATCTCAGATCACAAGAGAAGAAAGAAAGGGGGAAAAAAAAAAAAAAAGCACATGACCAGGAATGCAAGTCCATGTCAATTTCACTCACTCCCATTGAAACTAACAAGAGCTCCAGGGAGGATAGTAATAGGATCAGTGGATTGTATATACCATTAAATTATACATCTTTCTCTCCCTTCCGAGCCAACAATACGCCCACCACGCTGTACCCCCTCCAAGATGATGGGCTTACATTTTACTGCAACAGCTTTTCTGACATATTCGTGCCCCCCTCCCTCTCCCCCCCCCCCCCCCCCCCCCCCGGCAAGGCACAGCAATTTAAACCTAACTTTTGTTTTGCGAGATTCTTATTTGCACTTATTTGCCCAGAAGTTAGTTTCCTCAAAGTCCAGCCCCGCGTTACCTGCAGTTTATTATTTTCAATGCAACTTAAAAATAAATCCAATTAGGAGGAGGAGGAGGAGGTGGGGAGGGAGCTGGCAATCGCGAACTCTTAATCTGCCTACTATTGTTGGCAATGATCAAGGAGGAAAAACCATGCACTGCGATTGTATATCTGTACTTTCCAGACTACGATTAGGAAAGCAGACCGGAGTGTTTAGTATCAGAAAACGACCGCGAATTAGGCAAAATATTTAGGGCACGAGCAGGCGATTAAAAAAAATAAAAAATGTACGCGGCTGCCTCGGAGAGGTTTAAGATTTAATAATATTTAAAACGATGGTGGGAAGATTGGGGGGGGGGGGGGGGGAGGAAAAAAAAAAGGAAAAGATCCTCTTACCTGGAGATTTGGTACAAGAACCCGATAGGTTAGAGTAGCATCGATCCGATGTGTTTGCTGATGAATGGGGACTCAGGTTAAGTGAAGGTGCCTATGATTTGAAATCATTCCAAGTTTTTGAAGGGAAGACTGACTGCAGCCTCTGCCATGTTGGAATTTCAAACCCAAAACAGCTGCTTTGCAAGGAGCCAGCATGCCAGCAGCTGGACGCCTGCGCAGAGCGCCGCCGAGCCAAATTCAAATCACTTTCACGCGAAGAGCCAAAGATCAGTTTTCAAAGGGGGAGCGGCGCGGGGGGCGGGGGCGCTCCGCGGCCCTGCGCGCCGGGGCCGCCGCTTCCCGCGGGGGGCGGCGGGGTGCCCGCACCGCGGTCGCGCTCCGGCTCCCCGGGGCGTCGGGACGGGGACAGCGGGAAGCGCAGTGCCTCCGCGGCGGGGCTCCCCCTCGGGCGCGGCGGCGCTCCGCGGAGCGGAGAGGCGAGGGAGGGCCGGGGCCTAGTGGCGGCCCGAGGCCGCGGGGCAGGCGGACAGGGAGCCGGCGGCGGAGGTCCCCCGGCCGCGGTTGTCTCTGCTCCGCCGCGGCCACCCCGCGCCTCCCTGCGTGGGGCAGCGGGGCGCCCCGGCTCGGCCAGCGGCGGCCTGCGCGGCTGCCCTTGCCGGCCGGCTTCTGCGCCGCGTCCTCGGGCGGCCGTTGTCGGGGCTCACTGGCCGCCACCGCCTCCCGCCTGAGGAAAATGGCCGGGTGGAAGTGCCCCGCGCGCCGGCGGACTCGTCCCGGCCCGGGTGGCGGCCGGCGCCGCGCAGACCTGCCCCGTCCCCGCGGTGCTCCCGGGGAGCCCGAGCCGCTGCCCGCCGGAGCCCGACTGCTAGTAGCCGCGGCGAGGCATTCCCGGTAGCCGGCAATGGCTGAGGAGCCCCGGCAGCCACACCTCCCTCTGCCCGCACTTCCCCAGCCCCTGCTCGGCGGGAGATGGCAGGGAGCCAGCTACCCCGGCCCACAGCTGCCGGGGACTCCCCTTGCATAAGAGGGATTCCCCGGGGGGCTGTTAGACGGGCTTTACAGGCTCTTTATGCTGGCAGGGAAGGCATAAAGTGGCCACACAGCACAAACTGGGCCCTCCTTCTCATACACCGGTTACGCTGTCTCTCGCAAACGGGTCTTTCACCGGCGTGGCCGACCCGCCGTGCCCGGTGCTGCCGGGCACCCTATGCCCTCCACGCCATTCCTGCGCCCACCCCCTTGTTACTGCAGCTGCGGGAAGGGCAGCGAGGGCTTCCAACCGGACAGATCCACGTTCCCGGTTTTACACCTGATGGGACTATCAGAGCATTTTTACCTTCTAACAGGGAAGAAGCCACGCTGTCCGGATGCTGTTCCTGGGCTCTGGCTTAGTGTCCTTCTGGAACGGTTTTACTTCCTCTCTTCCTGGTCCTGATGAGGAGTTAAGGATGGCTTGGGAGGGTTGTTTATGCGTCCTGGATGTAGACGAGATGGATTATTTTTTCTTAGTAAAAAAAGAAATGTGCAGTGTGAGTATGGGCTCTGGAGAAGGCAGAGAAGACCAGTCCCAGGAGATTAGCATCTGGAGGAGTGGGAATAGGCTGTTTTCCTGGCTGTTTTCCTTTTCAGTAGCATAGTAGGCCTAAATAAAGCTCAGAAGTAGTTGCCAGCAGAAGCTGCTGTAAACTGTCAGCCAGTCCCTATCCTGTCGGGTAACAGAAAAAAAGAGGACCAGAAGGCCTGTGGTTGATATGGCCCATGAAGTGATTCAGTTAACCCAAAATTATTTTCACCAGCTGAAGAATGTTTTGGAAGGCTGGAGCCCCCCCCAGGTGACAAAGCTGTGCCTAGAGAATGGAAATAAAAGCACAGAGCAAAACAGCTGGACAAACTTCTGCTTATTCTTTCAGCAGCTAGGGATAATGCTAGCACTGCTACACAAGGCGGAGAGCACTGCTAGTGGAATAGCAAGGTGTCCTGAAGCAAGTAGCTGGTTCTAGAGCAGATACAGCTTTTATACTATCAAATCTGCTTTTGCTTGTCATCATGTCCCAACTAAAACAATTCATACACATGAAAACACAGTTTAGCTGAATGTTGGAATACAGACAGCTATTTTTAGAACTTGCAACATAGCTATAGCAACGGAAGTCTACAGAAATCACTTTTAGACAGCTGCCCAGAGCAGCCAGTGGATGAGAAACTGCACCACAACCTGGCTGTGGCCCAAGCTGCAGCATGCTCTTCTCACACATTTTCCCTGCCATTAGTAGTGGGCAGCTATGAGCAATGGGTCCATAGCCTGGATCAGCCCATTAGCTGTGCAGACAGCCACCTGTTGTCCCTTCTACAAAAGCTCAGGGATACTGAGTGGTGGCTTTGTCATTAATGGATGCAGACAATTGCTCCAAATGCAAGTAACACATCAGCAGCCTCTGGTGTTCACTAATTAACTATAACCAAACTATACATATTATACTTAGTCTCCGATGCTTAAATCTGCAGCACAGCATATTGCTTCTGTTGGTGTTGCCAGCAATGGGCACTGAAAACAGGAAGTGCATGGTCTCAAGGTCATGAGGTTGGTCTAAAAATCATATCATTAAACATAATAGTTATTCTTTTTGTTATTTTTTACAACTGGATTCCTTTTCCTACTTTTTCTTCAAAATAATGGCATTGTGCACATTTTTTCTTAAGTGAAAGATAATTTTTTTTTGCACAATTATCGAGCTCCATGCCTTGTAGTGGTAGGAAAACAATGGTGACTGTCATAAGGCATTAGATGAGCACCAGAGCTTTTGAAATTTTCTGACCAGCAAAGAATGTATTTATCAATCTTAGTATTGCATTAACCTCAGTATTTTCATTTTATACACCTATATTTTTCTTCCCTTCAGGCTTCTAATACCACATTAAAATAGTCTGAATTGAAACTGTAGCCATGCAGTATATGTTTGTATGGGTTGACATTCATCTCTGTGCAGAAGGTCAGCATAAGGCTTACATACTGTATTAAGTCCTTATTTTGAGGTCTGAATTAGGCTGAAGTGAAGGCCTTGTTCAGCTCATCTGTACATGGATGAATTCCACTCTTTGTTTAAAAAGCCATCAAGCAGTCCTGATCCTTTTGAATGGAAAATTCTCACAGACTTTCAAACTGGGAATGTTACTTTGAGCCTATTTCAACATCTAGGTGAAACGTTCACAATGAAATTCAAAACCACATGAAACTTGCCTGGTTTCAGGTTTTGTTACAAACTCTAAACTCAGACCAGGCTCCTTGAAAGGTTCACAGACCTTTTCAGCAAATCTAGATTAATAACATTTAAACCATTTCAATTGTGAAAACAAAACAAAAGAAACAAAATTCCCAGAAAACAAAGAACAAGAACATCTAGCTATGCTACTGCATCAGTTCTCCCAGGGATGCTGATGTGATTCACACAGATTTTGTAATTACTATTTAGTATATATAGTAAAGGTTTTTAAGAGCTATAATATAAAAAATGTGAAACACTCTGTAGTGCCTTTACCTTAATTACATGGATTTCATTTGTAAATAAGAGGAAGTTTTCAAAGTGGCAGACAGTGTCAGAGTTCTTTTAATGCTGTTTGGCAGCATCTGTGCTCCCCTTGCTTGCTGGCAGCACAGACCTCCAGGGCAGAGCCTCCTGCCTGCCTTCATTCCTCTCTGCTGGGGAATCCCTTCAGTCTCCCACTCTTAGATTTCATGTGGGGCAACCACAGCTATAATTGCTACTATGACATGCTGCAATAAACAGCCTGCAAGTGCTTTTTCTTGGAGTTGTGGTTGCTGATGAATACATAAACTATTTTCTTCCTTTATTAGGGGCACAATCTGTTTAAGAGCTCAGGCAACTCAAATGGAGGATATTTATATCACCTGGATCCTCACTGAGCTGCTGAGATGGATCTAGATCTCATGTGCTGGGACATTTCCAGAATGTGTATGGCAGGATAAACATTCACAGGCCTCCCTTATCCTGTTCTCTCTCTGACTAGAGTGGTCAGTCTCAGAAACCTCAGTTTCTTTAGTTAAGGGTTCACTTATTGCCTTCCAGGACCACCTTTTCTGTGTGTCAGCATGACTACAATGGCTGCTTCAACTTGTTGGAGCTGAGTTTTCAAGAGGCAATGACACCTTAAATGTGGGTCTGTAAGATATTGCTAAATAGGAATCAGAAGTAATTGTCTCTTACATACAGGCAACTAACTTTTAGTTGAATTAATGCCCTAACAAGCCCCATGGCAAACAATGGGACAATGGTCAAACGCAGAAGGGGAATGCATTCCAAATACTAATGTTACATGTTGCTTACAGGTTCTTTGAAGGAGATTTCAAGGGTTGTAATCCCCCTCCCTTCCAGCCATACTGCTGTTCTGCATAGTTTGTCTGAAGCTTCAAACATGTCCAAGTCCTAGGTTGGTGATTAAGCCAGGATCACATAATATCTTCCTGGGCTCCTTTAGTACACAGCATGACAGCTTGTGTACTGGGCAGTGCCTAATATCACAAAACATCATATTGACCATAGGCCATATTTAACATAATTCCTGACTGTGTCAGAAAGAAAAACTTTTATGTAGAGTGTATCTGTCCCTAGAGGCACTTTTTGCATCTTTGCTATTCTTATGTAAAGCCTGGTAACTCTTAAAACTTCTAACAACCTTGTACTAGATTCTGGGTTTTTGAAGAGATATCATTTCCAATATTTTTGTTCTCTTGTTTGTTTCTTTGGGATGGGTACGGGGTTGCCTTGATTTCAGTGAGATCTCTAGCCAAACCCTTTGTTGGTCATTCTCTACAATCTTTAATATCACAAAACTGTTAGTCTCTGCAGTAATTTCTATTTCCCGTTTTAGTCCTATAGGAGAAATTGATTGCAACATCCAAGAAAAATATTCATTTACCAAGTGCCCTGTATAATAGAACAATATATAGATGTTTGTCACATACACATCTGACAAGACCTATGCCTTCTGGCATTTCTTGGATTTTGAGTGCTTAATATTTTTACTTTGGTAGCAAAGTAAATTTTAATACATTTTCATTTTTAATACAACTTCCATTTTTTAAAAAAAGCAAACTTTAATACAGGAAGTCTCTCTTGGGGAACTGTAGGAAGGAGCTGGATTTTTTTCGGGTTTTTGCTCTCTATTGTATTTTGCACTGTGGTGTTCATGAACTGGATAAGAACCAGACTAATTCATGTCATTTGCCTTAACAAAAACGTTTATAACTTGTTCTACTCACTTAAACCATCCTCTCCTCATTTGAATTAGAGGAGGATGAGGTGTCCACATGAGGCCAAGTAGAATTCAGAGACATTTGACAGTAACAATGGAATATGAAGACACAAGAATGCCAGTTACAAGCACATTATTTTTCTTTTTCCTGTCTGTAACTCAATTTTCCCCTTACAATTACTATCTTTGCCTTGGTGCCAGCATCTTTCTTATTCCCTTTCTGATTCCATATCTCAATTGCAATGTTTTCTGTTTACCCTCTTGTCTAGAACCAGTGACATTCATAAGTCCTTGTCCAAAACCTTCAGTACATTTTATAACCTTTGACTTCGGCCTTTTTTCTGTGACCAAACACATTTTCCTTTGTTTTGGTTTGGTTTGGATTTTTTCCCCTTCCTTGATGGTCTTGCTCTTCTGCATTCTGGTCAAGCTGCTTCTTATTCGATATTGCCCGGTGATTTACAGGAAGAAGGCTGAGAACATCTAATAGACACCTTTATTCTCTTTGTATTTAGCACCACTGGCAATTGAAAAGAAAAATCTAAGAGCAAGTGTTGCTCAGATCTGCAAGCCCCAGGAAAGAATACATCCACTGCAAACAGAATCTTTGAAGAAGCTGGTAAATGAAATATGCAAACAATTTTACAGAGGATCAGATTTCTTCAGACTGAAGAAGACCTTCACAGGCCAGTGAAAGAGGAATACCTCTTCCCAAGCTCTGACCCACTACAACCAAGTAGTCAACAAAATATTTCAAGACTTTCCTAACATGAGCACAACAGATTTTCCCTGAGTGCACTCTGAGAAACAGCTGACCATATTGCTAAAAGTTTTGAAAAAATAGCCCGAGGCAGATATTTGGCATGAAAATTGCTGCCCGGTGGTTTATGTTTGACAAAGTTACAAGCACTGGAAAAAGGTTCTTACAATGGAGCCTTGACTCTAAGTATCGCATTCTAAAAGTCTACAATTAATGATTACCAACCACAAAAATGTATTTTACTTAATGCTTAATACTTAATTACTTAATTTAGTTAGTGCATAGAAAGAAAAAAAAAACAAACACTTTATTTTGGCGGGGGGATGGAATGGTGAAAATTAAACAATGGTATGCTTACAAAACTGCAGGGTTTTTTTAAGTGCTTTTTCCAAGCACTTCATACTGTCTTCTCAGAAACATTATGTATCTGATCTCCAAATACAAATTTACCCTACGAATGAATGGAATTAACTTTGGAATCAAAGGAAAGAAAAACAGTTAGCAGAACACTGAAATTGCTCAAAATCACACATAGAGAAAAAAATTTACCTGATAGATTACGTGCTATAGGATCTGCATGTCCCATAAAATACCCACAGTGCTTTGTTTGCTATTGCTTTAAAAGCAGACTTTTATCTGCTTTCTCTCTTTTGATAAGTAAAAGTTCCTTTACTCTTAGACAAATATTTTTCTCTAAATTATGCTCCTACAACATATGATTGATCTTCACAGAATAAAATTGTTCTTACAGAAAAATTAAGACAATGTTTATGACTCTTATTGTTTTAAACATTGTCTTTAGTGTTGCTGTGAATGTATTCGGGTAATGAAAAAACATTATCAATCTATCTGTGCAGTCACCTCTGAAGCTTTTAATTCTCTAAAGCTATTCAAACAAGCAAAAAGTTTTTGACTGTTCTTGTTAAGGATTCATCTTTAGGAATGTCATGTTTATGAGCGTTAATCAAATATCCAAAACAAAATACCATTCCAAAATGAAAAAGCATCAGCATATCAGACAAGTGTACCTTATATTTTTGAAGAAGAAAAAGAAAAAAACTATTCAGACTTCAAACATCTCTATTCAAATAATCTGAGCAACACAGCTGTTCTACATATGACACTCTTCCCTTACGAGAAATACCTTGTCTCACTTAGGAGACAAGCTAATAAGTACAGTTGGGTATGCTACTATTGAAAACATCCTTCAGCCTGCCTGTAATGTAGTAACTAAATCTTGCTAACTTGTACTTTCTTCTTCTTTCTTCTTTCAACTTCCTTAGAAAGCTCAAACTTGCTAAATGCACAGCACTGACTGCAATCAACAAGGCACTTAAGTATGTGCTTAATTCTGTGCACGAGTAACCGCATTACAGTAAATGGAACTTGGACGCTCAAAGTTAAGCACACACTTAAGTGCTTTGCTGGATCAGGGCCAGAGCATGACAACTTGCAGGTCATCCTTACTGCACAGTAAGAGACCACAAACCTTAAAAATCCTGTAGAAAACTTCTCCACCCCTCAGATCAACCGTACAGGAGACAAGGACAAAAATATGGTAATAAGTAGCTTCTGCATTCTTTCCTTCTGTTACAAGTCACTAGACTGGCAGCAGTAGTTACAATACAGCAAATTACCAATACAATAAATTCTCTTAACAAGTATCCATAAAATTACAATTTATTTTAAAGATCGTCGTTTGCAATTCTATTCTCATAAGGCCATTAGACACATGGGTCTTTTTAATTTTAAAAGATCTGCTAATAGTTCTCACAAAAGACTTTATTCGAGACCTTGACCTTAAATTGATAGAGTTGCACAACTTAATCAGAATTAAACATGTGTCAAAGTACCGTACAATATTATCATGAGGGTCAACGTAGCCCTTCAGCAGTCATGCACAGGATGCTGTTAGTATCACAACACTGGATCAGGATTCTGATTCTGGGGATCTAATCCTTTAAATTAAATGTTTTTGTTAAATGTTTTGTATTACTTATTTTGCCAAAGAGCAAGGGAAAGGAATTGTTGATGACATTTCTTCTTTCCATGCAACCAAAAAGACTGAAAAATAGCCTTAATCTTTTCAATTCAGTCACAGCTTTTCAATCTAAAATGAAACTTTATACCCACTGTGCTACACACTTAATTATTTAATTTTCTGACTAAATGGACATGTTTCAACACTTCTTCAAGATCCTTTTCTCTCTTCAATAATTTGAAATTACTATTTTTTTTTTAAATAAAATGTAAGCTACATTTTAGATCTAATTTGCCTGACTGTTGGCATTATTCAGATATAGGGAGCTTCTGTGTTTTTCCAACACATAAGTTTCTTCACAAAAATTAGCAGGCTGAAACAGCAAGTAAGGACACACTGCCCTAAGTCTGGTTTTCTACCTATCTACAAAGTAGTTTTCACACTTTCCATGACTGTGAATGTCCTTCTTTCTCGATTTTATTTAATTATTTATTTAAATGTAAAAAAAATTAATTAGGAAGAACTGAAAAATTCTTTTCTATACTGACAGTGTGTGTGCTGGGGAGGTGCGTGTCAAGGAGCAGAAAGCACATTCCAAGCCAATTCTGATCTCATTTACAAGGATGAAAATCTGGAATTAATCCATTGAGTATAACAGACATGTTCTGGGCTTACATAAATGTGATCTTACATTTATAAGTGAAATCAGTGTTTTCTTCTCTGACATTCACATGGCTTAAACCAGAAACATTTCCTGAAAAAACAAACAAAAAAACCAAACAAAACAAACAAAAAACCCCAAAAAAACACATAAACAAAATTAAAAAAAAAAAAAAAACAACAAATCATCCAGTTGGGAAGATTGGCATAATTCCATTCAAGTCAATGGAGCCGTAGTAATTTGCATTAGCTGATGATCCAGGTGAAAGTATATAAAAGTTTTCAGAGCAGGCTTTTTCATTTAAAACTGCATTATGTTAGGTGCACTGTTGATGTTCAGAATTAATGTGCAAGTTGTTAATCTCGCTAGACCTGGATTTAAAATTAGACAATGCAATAATTAGTTTGGCACTATAATTCTGCTACCTAGAGGGTAATAATGTAGGTCATAAAATACCAGTGATCAGCACAACTTTTCATACAAAACAAAGAATCTGTATTGGGAGGGAAGGTAGAAGGGAGGAAAAAAATTAAGAAATAGGTTGTTATCAGAGACCAAATGGGGCTGTGAGGTACTGTATTACTTCACAAGATGCTGTGTTGCCTATGTCTCCTTATGTTTGTCAGTTCCCAAACGTGCAGATGATTCTACAGGGTATAACGGACCCACAGATGTCTACAGGCTCTCTTTCTGTACTATTTTTATGTTGGCTGTTCATTATTCTTCATATCTCTATTATAAAAAAATTAGGAAAACTATTTTATATTATTCTCCTTTTTTATTTTTGCATGAAGTATAAGCATTATGCAGAGCAAACAGTTTACAAACACACAGAAGTACAACACTATAGTATATGTATCTTGATTTGTTTTCTTGACAAATGACTACTGGCAACATCAATAATTCAAAGGTAGAAACAATGAAAATACAGAGGAATTGCATTTGTATATTTCTTTCTGTCCTGTCAGTCATTCTTGATAGGCTTTTATATAAACATAAAGAAAAGTAGGAAATCATCAAGTCTGAAAGCTAGTGTTGATAAACACTTACATCTCGTACTATTTAAATGGTCAGGTTGCTTAAATATACACATTTTGAGAGTATCTCATACATGCATCTCTATTAAGAAAACAACATTATATTAGCTTTTATACAATCAGGCTGTGTTTGTGTAAGATACATAGCATAGTTCAGTGAAGATGAGAGTGTATATACAGGTGTGCATACGTCTGAAGTATCTCTATGCTTCTTGTACATATACTATTAGAAAGTGCACATTCGATGTTATAGATGCATATATTCATAAATCATTTAAAGTTGTGCTTTTCATGTGATGTGGGGCACAGATACAAACTTGCTAATGATAATTATAGAACTGATGCTGATTTAGTCATTTCAAGAAAGCCATGGAGGCATAATTAGTGTCTGAATGGCCTCAATATTGCATTATTAGGAGGCTAGGGTGAAACTTGAAATGAGAACATCAAGGCTGATAAAAGAAAAGAAAACATGAAATACATACATAATTCATTCTGAGATATTATAAAGGTTTATAACCAGAAACAATAATTTGCAGAAAGCATCTCATGTACTGGAGCCAACTGCAATAATTTGGTCAACCTGTTTAAGATCAAATAGTATTCTTAGTTATTCTCAGTGGTATCTTTCTAATAAAGTAGCAGCAAACAGACACTGTTTGCTTCCGGTCACTTTTAAAGAATGTTCAGTTTATCAGTGGGGACTTTAATCTCAAGCTTCATAGAGTACAAAAAGAACATTGATCCTACTGTTTTGTCCTCTAGGCCACAAGGCATGCACATTTTTACACTCATTTGTCATAAAACAAAAAATACATTTTGCCCTTTGAAAATACCAAATGCCAGCTTTTAAATAAAATAATTTTCCATCATATTTTTCCCTTTTTTTAACCTTTCCATCATTCTACTCCCCTTCTTTTTATCCTAGACTAATTTCCTCTCTCTATTAATGCCTTTCTTCCAATTTAAGTACTAGTAAGAACTTTGAAGAACTCCTGGTTTTGGACCCTTGTCAAACTAGCCACTGTTTGATGATTTGATACAGGATCACAGAATGGTTCGGGTTGGAAAGAAGCATAAGATCATCTAATTCCAAACCCCCTCTGCCATGGGCAGGGACACCTCACACTAAACCATGTCACCCAAGGTCCTGTCCAACCTGGCCTTGAACACTGCCAGGGATGGAGCATTCACTACCTCCCTGGGCAACCCATTCCAGTGCCTCACCACCCTAGCAGTAAAGGATTTCTTACTTATATCCAATCTAAACCTCCCCTGTTTAAGTTTGAACCCGTTACTCGTCCTGTCACTACAGTCCCTAATGAATAGTCCCTCAACAGCATCCCTATAGGCCCCCTTCAGATACTGGAAAGCTGCTATGAGGTCTCCACGCAGCCTTCTCTTCTCCAGGCTGAACAGCCCCAACTTTCTCAGCCTGTCTTCATATGGGAGGTGCTCCAGTCCCCTGATCAACCTCGTGGCCTCCTCTGGACTTGTTCCAACAGTTCCATGTCCTTTTTATGTTGAGAACACCAAAACTGCACACAATACTCCAAGTGAGGCCTCACGAGAGCAGAGTAGAGGGGCAGGATAACCTCTTTTGATCTGCAGATATTGTATAAGGTGAGTGGCTCCTGCTCAAAAGCCCTACTCAGCCTTTAGTTTAGGCTAGCATCACTCTTCCTTCCTTCACAGACTTTTTTTTCCTTAAAATAGGTGGGCTGTTTTTCCAGTTTTCTGTGATGAAGCCATGAGCAAACAACCATGTTTTCTTGACCAAAACTGTAGAAAAGTCTTGAATTCTGCTTTTGGTTGTCAGTATTTGAAAGAACCCTGCTGGTTAAAATCCTCATTAAAGCTTATGCAAGGAAGATATGCATACCCTGTATCTTCTTTCAAAACATAAAATGTCTTAATGAAAAGTGAAAGATGCCATGTTACTAAGTGGTCTGTGGCTTGACTTTTAGTGAGGGTGACACATACTCATATACAAATATATGACACCTTTTCATCTTCCATGGATATCAAGGTTTAAATAATCATGCCTTTAATTTTCAACTGAAGTAAAATAAAAATATTTAAGTCCTGTATCAGCTTGCAAATACTAGTTTTGATGATTTTTTGACAGGGTGACAGATAATATTCACAAACTTAAAACCACTGGGATAGATCCCAAATGAGTAGACAAGAATGTTCATTCTCACAACTCACCCTTTTTGTGAATAGCATAGCTCATTTCATCACAAACTCCTGTGCCTCATTGAGTTTATTTTGAAAGTCTGAAGTTTATATAGGATAAAAGATCAGACTATGGCAAACAGGACTTGATCCTGAAAAGAAGTCCTTAATTCTCGCTGTCTTTAGCACTTATACATTCCGCACTAGAGAAAACCCAGCTTCTTCCTCTTTTCTTCCCTAATTTTACTAGTTACTTTTAACTTTACAGGAAGCACAATTACCAGCAGGAGTAAGTGCAAGGAAGGGCTAAGTATGGGGTGATATCTAAAAATCATCTATCTAAATAACTAACTGATTATCTAGTAGTTAAGGCACTCACTTTCATTTTAGTAACAGATATAATAATTTATAACACATTTATATTTATGATTTATAATTATATGATATAATCTTGCCAAAATTTATAGTGATTTTTGCAGTCTGAATGAGTGAATACTCCAGTATAGCATGCTTTGTAAGATACTTGGTGGATTGCATTTTAAAATATTCAGAGAAAAAAAGCCAAACCTTAAAATGGTAGGCGAGAGTGAGGCCTCTTATAATCTTAGGCTTGATGGTATTTTTGAACTGTGAAAATATTCTACTATTTTATCATCTATCATATTTCCAGTAAATTAAACTAACTTAGTAAAGCTCCAATACAAGAATGATGTTCTCTAATGCAACCTAGCCAGATGTGCTTCCCCCAGAGGTAAGCCTCTCAGCCAATATGTAAGATTGACCAGAAATTAACAAATATTTCCTTATTACAATTTAAGATTTGTTAAAGTCAAAATTCAATAGATACGAGATAGTCGGAGAATGGGTAATGACTATCCATTTTTTTTCTAACTCCTTGATATGCAATGTAACTTCCTCTGCATTCAACAGCAGCTAGCAATGCAATTGTTGTAATGTTACTACCACTAATTATTATTTCTGTATTATTATTATTACTGTCATCTTAATTGCTGCTGAGATTCTATAGCTTGTCTCTTTAGTCTCACCAACTGCCTAGAACAAATGTTGCATGTTTTGGGATAACAATAGCATTCCATCGTCTATATCCTATTCTTGATGTCAAAAGACGTGATGTCAAGTGCTCGAACACATGCATATAGGCATAATATGGTGGGTGTTTTTCCAAGAAGATCTTACAAGAAAAGATATTTCACAGCACTGTGTTTTGAAGGCTCTACTTACAAACCTGTTTGTGCTTGGCAACTATATCCAGTTGAAATTGTGTTATTACCTTGCGAGTGGCACATTGCCACACTAGCAGATGGGCATTTGTGTAGGCATGCCAGAGAACTAGTACGTGCATTGAGTCTGAGTATTAGGGCCCAGATACCCATCCAGGTATGACTACCTATACATTTGTATCCTTTTTGAAGGGAGTATATAATTAAAACTTCAGCTCATTCTGGCATTACTTCTGACATTCTAAAAAACCCCTAATATTACTGAAGAATACAACTTCGTTTTCTTGGCAAATAAGGGCTCTGATTAGCAATGGTACGTGGGTGAGGGAGAATGTATTACAGGCATCCTCTCTCCCAGTATTCCCTTGGAGAAGAATACAGGGATGTACACAGTATGGCTGCAGCCAGAGTGAATTCCTGATTAAATATAATAGCTCAACTGAGTGTGGAAGGCAGATTCATGACCTTCCACATTGCCAAAGTGTGCATATATTGTGACTTCTTCTGAATAAGATTGCTAATGTTTTAAAGAGCTATAAGGGTCTTTACTTCTCCCTTGGAATTTTATTGACATTTTTCTCCTAGTTTTCATTTGTGCTATAGTCTAAATTTTACACTAAATCATTTAAGTTTGCTCTGGAGAGGCTGCAATGCTGCTCCCAGGCACACTGCCATGATTGAATCCACAAGTGAACACTTTGTATATTCTTAAAAACCTTATATCCTAGTACAGAATGTGTAACAGAGCTCTCAGCCAGTGCACTGCAGTTAAATGCGTTTGCCTGGGGTTGTGAAATCAAAATAGTTATTTGTATTAGGATGCATCTATGGATAAAATCACGTAATAGATACAACTTTTTGCTTTGGAAGATAGCACGTACACTTTTTCCAATAATTCATGTGTAGGCAGGTGGAGGTAATGATGCACAGCTAGCCAATATACCTGTAAATTTGTCATTATTATGATTTAGGTATAAAAACTGCACAAAATTGCTTGAATATTATAGTATAAAAGTTGGTTTAAATGAGCTTGACATGGCAAATCTATTTACTGTCTAGTTTGACGTATTAGTTGTCTTTTTACCACTAAGTGTTCCCTCAGGAAATCATAACAAGAAAAGATATGTAGAGGTGCCCAATTCAGTTGCACGGTGTTGACTTTGAGTTTTATGGTATCAGATGTGTGCTTGTGAGACATAACTAAATTTTAGCAACTCTTGAGTTCCTCATTATGAGCAAATAACTTGTTTCTGTGACACAGTAAACAGATGCTATCAAAAAGGGTCAGATTAATTAATTATGCCCTGCACATACTTCAAAATGCCCTTGTGATTCCCATTATTGGTCTCAGATGCTATTCACTATACCATTTTTATATTTTCAGTCTAAGAACAAGACACAACACTGACCAAAAAAAGGATCATTTTACTGGGCAGTCACAGGTAATGAACCAGCGCTCCAGAACACATATACATTTTACATGGCAAGGACTATACAACATCGGGTACAGTGTTCTGTAGTCATAGATGTGTGATTTTTATACCTATCAATCTGCAAAAAAGTGCATGGAGTGTAATTTTGACGAGTGCAAGATGTCACTGTAATAAACCCCAGGTCACCCACAGAAACTAGAGGCAATAGTAACCACCCCTCTAGTGCAACTGAGAAACGTAGAGTGTAACTGCCTGTGCTGACTGGGACCAGCTGAAGCCTATGAACCTTCTGATCATGACAGTAGTGTAACACAGGATGAAACTCTGGCCACTTAGCTGAGACATCAGGTATAAAAGCAGATGAACTTCTAGAAAGAAGGGCATTTCTCTTCATTAAAATTTAAAATGGTTCTTCATTTGCTTTTGTACTTCTACAGAATGAAACTAAGACCTTGTTGGGAAAATCATGATTAAGGGAGAAAATTATTTTCTAACTCTAGGTAATTGTAGTGCTATAATAGCTCAATAAAAATGTAACTGAAAGTGACACACTTCTGTATTTTGCTACAAAAAAAAGTTTTACCAGAATTTCCCAGTCAGCTCTGTGACTCATTAAGTCCTTCTTATATTGATAATGAGAAATGGAACTAAGCAGAAACGTAGTGGCATGAGTGGGTTAGTTGTAGTAAAACACCCTTCAAATCTCCCCCATAAGCACTGTGTTATCTCTTAACAATTACAGCAGCACATGGGCCAGCAAATGCATTGCTGCTATTGCAAATATCTCCATCAACCATTCTTTCTCTTCAACAAAGTAATGAAAGAATCATAGTACAAGTCAGATGTGAAAGGACCTCGAGAGGTCTGTAGTCCAAGCCCCTGCCTAAAGCAGTGTCAGCTATGAAATCAGATTAGGTTGCTCAGCAAGCTTGTCAGTCAGAAGCCCCCCAGTGATGGAGGCTGGACAGCCTGTCTGGCAACCTGTTGCCAACTCCCTGGTTGTCCTCATGGTGAATTTTTCTCCTTGTGTCCATGTTAAGCCTCTTGATTCAACTTATGGTTGTGAAGCAATATGATACCTACTACATACCTAAAAAACCCAACCCAAAATACAGTTTCTTTGTAGACCTGTCTTTCTATACAGGACTTTTTGTTAAGGAGTTGCTTTTAAATATGTATAACCATACCCACAAAATACAAGCTAATCTATAATTTGAATGAATGCCTGAAGATACAGCTACATTTTCTTCTTCTCAAGGAATGTGATTTTGATGGTTTCCACCTAGTCCCTATTTGTTCCCATCAGAAAACCAAAGCAGTCAGCACAGCACGGTTGACAGACTGTGCTCAACAGATGCCCAGAACTGGAATAGCATGGGGTATTGAGGTCAGGAGTGAGATTCATTGGCAGAGATGTGTGTGGGAAACTTCCACAGCATCTGCCTGCATTATGCCTTTTTTCAAGTCAATGCTATTCGGCCCTTGCTTTTTGGAGCATTGTATTTGCTCAAAAAGAAGGCTTTCAACAAGAGATACTTATTAATTTGCTGCTTGCCAGTCTGTGGTAATTACTGCTGGTAAGTAATTCAGAAGGCCAATTACTGGTTTATAAAAATAAGATGTTAGAAAAAGTCTAGGAAGTAGACCTATTCACCATGTTGGGCTAAATTTGAAGGTCTTTACTCAGTTCTTCAGCAAACTGTTAGCATAAGGGCTTGAGAAGGTGTCCAGTTTCTTAGCTGCCATTTTGCAGCTAATTTTTATTGCCATTTGTCTTTGTTTTCAAACCTTTGGTTAGATATAGCTCCATTTTTACATACACACAAAAAAAACCCCACAAAAACTTCAAGTATAAACCTGGGAAGCACCAAATGACAATTAAAAACCTGTGACTTTGTTCTGATAAACACATGGTGAACAAAACCAGATTCAATATCACCATATCTCTGGAACTAATAACTCATCAAATCATAACTTCATAATTTGAATTTGAAGTGGCTTTATGAGAAATCCAAGCTCTGGTGGCCAATCAGACACAGCACAGAGGCACAGGAAAACAGCCATTTAGAAGTATAGATAGAGAATTAAGCCTTAATTTTACTAAGACAAGGAAAGGAAAAATGCTGTGAGGAAACTTTCTGGAAGCACCAGAAAATATTCTTTTACTGGCTGAGGAAGAGAACAAAAGGGTAATTATTGCGGGTTTATATCATACATAGCTATAAAGGTAGCTAAGAGAACAAATCGCAAAGAAAGATGTTATAGAGAAAATCCAAGCTGAGAAAGGCATTCAAAATGGAAAAAATGATAGTGAAGAATTACTAAGCTATATTTAGAACTTGTTAAAACAAATTCTTATTGTAGAGAAGTGATGGACCATGGACCTTCTCACTGCAGGTGTCCAGTGCCATCCAAGGATGTTATGTCTCAAAGGTAGACAATAATTCCATGCTAAAGTCAGAAAAATCCCAATGGCAATAGAGTCATTGAAAACATGTACCCTAGTTGCCTCCAATTATTTGAAAGCTGAACTGGTTTGTGATTGCAGTAAGGAAGTTTCAAATCAAATTGCTCAGATGTCATCTCGAAGCTGTTCATTCTTGGAGAAACAAATAGTATCTCACAGGGCAAATGCAGTTTTGCCTGAATTTCAGTTGGCCTGTAATGACAAACTTCCATATCATCAGTTTTTAGCTTAAAATCAGCAAGATACAATTACATCCTTAGTAAAAGTAGATGAGACACATTGCTGCTGCTGAATATAACCTCTATCAGTAGAGATAAACAATAAGATGAGAAGCAAAAATAGCTTTATGTGTTGATTTCCTTGATTGCTGTGAGATAATAAACCATTCTCCCTCCCAGCAAATTCACTAAAAAAAACCCAAACAACCATGGCAAGGCACTGCAACAACTTAAGGCTTTATATTTCTGTCAGACTGACAAGTAATATTATTAGCCAGGGTGTGCAGCAGACAAGGCTATGGAGGAAAAGGAAGTTACAATGCAAATTATTTTTGCTTAAGCACTATCCTTTGTGACATCCAATTCTGATATTTTGTTGAGATATATGTAGTTACCAGCAACAGAGGATACCTCTTGAGTGGCTCCATTCCTCTTCTGTGAAAACTCAGAAGATAATGATGAGTCATTACTCCCCTGCACAGAGAAGATACCACAGGGACCAATGTTACTTCTCTTGCTCAGTGTGTGAGAAAAAAATCTGGAGGCTTAGAGAGGAGACATGGTTTCAAGATATTCACCTGAGAAATCACTTCTCTTCCTGTGTCAAACTGCCAGCTCTGGATCAGAGGCTGTGCTAGAGCTCATTGAGTATGAAAGAATGGCTTAGCCAGCAGGGTTTTGTCTGTAGGAGGAATTTGGCTTGGGAATTAAGTCTGCCAGGTCCATCAAATCTCTATTGCCTTTGGGAATAGAAATGGTCTCTGAAATGAAGAGGCTTCACTGTTTGCTCTGGAGGGGTTTCTTACCTCTTTAAAGGAATTTATTTTCTACTCTCTGAAGAATGTTATATATATTTGGGGGAATTATGTCAGGGAACTGAGATCCTCAGGTGGCCATAATTCTGTATAGTGCTAATTTTAGAAAAACTCAGTTTGTACCTCTTCATTGCAAAAAAATAAAGGTCTCATTTTGGTGCACAATATGTGATATTGGCATGTATTTCAGGTGAATTGTGCAGATGTTGGTGACCTAATAGAATAATGATAATTCACTTCGTTTCTGGGATCACTGGCACATGCAGTAACTTGGCCCATTGCACTGCCAATGGATGTAACTTTTTTAAAAGATATGTTTGCAGTCTTCAGATAAACAGAGAGATGTCTGTGAATAGTTCCAGACTGACAGCAATAGGAATAACAGCAAATTACCCATTGCCTAAACAGAAAATTACTAATGCCTCCACAAGGAAGGAAAGTGAGAAGTAGGCATATATTACTGGTTTGTTTCAATTTTGTAAGAGGGATATGTGGACAGTTAAAGCGATGCTGTTCCTTACTTTTCTGCTTCAGAGTGCCTTCCAGGAGAGTGGTGCTTTTTCTAATCCTAGGGCGACACTCGAGTTCTCCTCAAGGCTCAGTGTTTGCTGTTGTAAAGGTACCTTACGTCCACAGTCAAGTTTGTATAATAAATTACCTGAAATCTTGTGATCAGTTCACGGAAAGCAGCTCTTTGAGGAGACACTGTCTTCTATTGTTCACTCCAGACTTTCAAGATTTGGAGAGAAAGATGGCCATGTAGGACACCAGGCTACAGCACTGCTCTGCTGTACTTACTTCTGAGGTTCCCTTCAGTAGGAGTTTTGCTTTTTCAAAAACTAGGCTAAAGCATCAAGTACTGTTGTTTGTTTGGATTTTCCCCCTGAGTTATTGCTTATTTTTCTGGGTGCTAGTTAGTTTTTAACAAGATTTTGTGAGGGGGGGCAGTATAACTTGTTCCTTGTTGAAAATTAACTCCAGAGTGTTCCCCTGCCAGACTATTATTTCTTTGCTTGTGCTTGTTTTCATGTTCTGGTTTCCCTTTGCATTGCAGCCAAAGAAGTGACTTTTAACTCTTACTCCATAGACTAGTTGTTAAAATAGGACTATCCTAAAATACAAATAAAAAATAAGTTTTTCTTTCCCTTGAGTGAAAGCAGGAGAGAGATATTTTGGTGATATCCCTCTCTTTATGTTGCAGGGTAAACCTTTATATTTTACATGGAATCTAAAGAGAAGTTCCACAACTTTCCTTAATGTTAGCAGGAAACAGTATTATTATTTTTTAATGTAACTGTTCCTCTGATACAATGAAAACTACAGTTACAACGTGCTTCTGCATAAGAAGATAATAGATCTCTATGGAATTACAATAGCACCATTATAGAAGTAAAAAATTAAGCAGGACAGTTTAATTCTTCTTGCAAAGTCTCCGCTTCTCTAGAGTAATGTGTAAAATAACAACAACCAAACAAGCAAGTAAAATCATCAGCAGTAACAAGGAGTCATCCAAGTAACAAGGAGTCACAGACCAAACCAAAATCATGACTATTTTAAGTCTTCACAGCATCTATAACACTGAGTCACCAGTCTATAATAACAGGGAGTTTTATTGCATTAAGGTCTAGGTTGAGATGAAATTTCTATACTCTCCTACTACGGACCATGTCTCTGTTGGGTCTGTGTCATTTGAATTTTATTGTCCAATTTGCTTTTATCTCAAACTTCTGTAATGGAAGGCTGGTGTGACAATATTTGGATCACTTTTCCCTCATCTTTGGTTGAACTAATTCTTAATTCTGTGACTTCCAGCCAGCCTTTGTTTAGAGTGTTTCAGCCTGTTATATGTCACCTGTCTGAGGACAGTAGCTAGTAAATTTTGAACAAAAAAGGAAACGTAATAAATTAACAGAAAGACATAAATCTTTGGAGGCACCTGCTTACTAAAAACAGTTTTTGTGGACCTACTAAAGCAGGAGATGGTAAAAATTCCTTTTATTCCTCTTAGTTCCAGTATTCTCTTCCTTCCTCAAAATAAGGCAATTTCTTCATCAGCTAGCAACAGTTGTAGAACTTATTTTCTAAAATATATCATGCTAATCTCTTTAGTTACAAGTACACCACTAAGTACTGCTTTATATGTGAGTAGCTAGCTAGACACAAGGTCATGTAAGTTATTTCAATTTGGAGAAGAAACTGGTGAGGGAAGCACATATCTCTGATGTTAAGATGTTTGCATACAAGAAAGCTGAAAATTTTGCCTCTCGTTATAAGTGAAGTGCCACACAGAATTAAATGAGAGCACACAGACAGGTGATGTTATGTATGCTAGGACAAAGTGAATGTGCACCTGGCTTATCTCACAGCAGCTTTGTTCATGTGTCTGTGTCCTCAGTGGCACCTTAAAACCAGTGATATCTTTCACAAGTCAGTTACTTGAATAATATGCTGTATTAACAAGATTAAAAAACTCATTTAGACTTCAGTGCTATGATTATAAGAGTGCAGCAAACTAGGTCTTTCTCTTCCTTGCTATGTAGCAACAGGCTAATAGTTTGAAAATTAAAATTCATAAGGTTTTTTTTCCTCCCTTAAAAATATTAAAATGGAAAGACAAAACTGAATTTTTAATTTGAAGCCTTTATATTCTACTTTACTGACACTCAGAAGTTTTATGTTTTTTCAAAAAAAAGCCTCAAAGAAATAAAAACAAATAAAGTTTTCTCATGAGCTGTTCTGAATATTGTTTTCCTTTCAGATCTTTCTATGAGCTTAAAATAAAAATTTCAGTAGTATTTGTCAAAGCACATTAAAATTACATTTTAGAAACCAATAAGGTTTTGTCTTCTGAGTGTCCCACTTCAGAGAATGATTGCACAGGAAACAGACCTTCTCTGTCATGCATAATACCATCAGCCATGCTTCCGTGTTGATGTGCTACGCATTACAGTTTGATTCCAGCACAGAAGACAAACTGGGAATCACACACCTCAATACAGAGCTGTGGACTTCCTGACTGACAGTATGTAGTTGAGGCAAGAAAGAAATAAGAAAGAAAAAAAATCATCTGCCTCTTGTCAGCTTCTGTTGAAAAAAAAAAAAAAAAGAAGATAATCTGATTTCCATAGCAGCATTTTAAAGTAAAATTTGGCACCACTACCCACACTAAAGTCCCTCTTTACAGGAACTCAACCGTAGTATCGATCAGGAGACTCTCACTAGTGAAAAAATTATACTTTACTTATCTATACTTTGACTTTAGACAAAATCTGACAATGAAAACCTCAACGACCTATTGGCAGTGTGGAATTTCTGATGGTTTATTTAGTTTGACTGACTCTGGTACATTGCTGCTATGAATACAGTTGCTATGGAAGGAATGCTTTAGTGCTGTCTTTCTTCTAAAGGGGTCATGATTTTGCAACATCTCAGATAACACTGACGGCTTAATGTCTGCAAACAGTGTAACATTTAACATTTGCTATGCACAGTGAGGATCGTAGTTCATAATTTATTATTCAGAAATGACGTAGAAATATTTGTATGATAAAATGTGAGGATATGCTTAAATATTCATGAAAATAAAAATACATAATATGCTTATTTTTACAATGTCAATAGGTAATAAGAAAATAATCAAAGGTGCATTTAGAGCTTTAACAAATGAAAGTAAATTTCAGTACTTGGGAATGATATTTTGAACTAGGCCAACTCTATTGTTCTCCAAGGCAAGGAAAATATTTCACTTTCTATCTACCAAAATATCATTAAACTTCACTGGATTGTTTTTTTTCTCTCAAACTCAGACAAAAAGAGCCTCCATAGCAAGAGATTTCCATCTCATTTGTCATCAAGTTTCTTAATGCAGTATTTGGCTCTAACAAGTATGAAACATAAACAATGGTTTTAAAACTGAGCCAGTTGTGGGCTAAAAGTTCTTGAAAACATTATCCAGTAGAGACAACTGATGATAAGACTAAAAGTATTGTGTCCTCATTATGCTATTCTCTACAAGCTATTTATATAGTTCAATCCCTTAATTAACATCTTTATAGTTCTCGAATTACAGTCTCCAGAAGAGGACTGGTATGGGATGGGTGTTTCCCAATGGTTCAAGGATACCTTAATCCTAAACAAAAATGTAGCATGACAGAGAGGCCAGAGGCAGTGTAAGACATCACTGGAAAGAAAAGTGATGGCTACATTAGGCTTCATGTATGCTGGATGGACATAGCTGTTTAGGATAAAGTCTCCAAGCCATAGCTGGGAGGTTGGTTTGCACCCTTGCAAGCAGAATTTCAATTTATGAAATTCTTTGCTATCTGAATGTCAAAATTTGGCTGCTGGTCCTCATTCTTTTGAATGAAGTGGCATGGGTCCTTCAGGAGCTAGTAATATCTCACCGGCAACAGGAAAAATTCAGCTGAATTGAATATTTTATAATTTCCCTCATGCTTTAATACTAGTTAGTCCTCAAAATTATAGATGCTATTTTTGCTTGCACCCTTCTGTTGGTTACAAAAAAGAGTTTCACTACACATAAAGCCTGTCAAGGGACTTTCGTGCTTCCTAAACAATAAGACCAGGTCTTATGAACTGTCAGTTCAATACCAAAGGTGGCAAAGAACTAACTCTTTCAACCAATAAACTAGCAATTTTACAATTAGTATTTGAAGATGTGCCAAAAAGGTCACATTCCTCCTGTAGTAATTTCTCAGGCTGGAATGTAAAGCATCATACACAAGCAATTTGAGCAGCATAACCCTGGCAAGTGTTCCTGGTCTTAAAATTCATCATTTTGTGTCTTAATCTGCAGTAGAAAGGGCAGTCTGTCCTGCTGGTGCACATACTTTCCATGATTTTTAAAAAGAACTTTTTCACAGCTGACTTGATGTTTGCATTCCACATGCCAGCAATGTCTCCACTAAGTGTGTGAGTGGAGTAACAATACATATACAGTGCAGTATGTCACTTAGTAATATATCATGGTGGAAAAGAAGATTAATGACATCATCCAGGTAAGGGACAGGATTTGCCTAATATGAGAAATGCAATCATTTAAAAACACAGAAAGTAGAAGAGTGATGATGGAATCTGGGCAGGAGGCACGTAAAGGACAAGAAGCCCATTACGGATGTCCCTATTTAAGAATTTTTGGCACTGATTTGGACTTCTAACTATAAGGGAGAAAAACAGTGGCAGAAAACTGGTGACTTGGCAGACACGTGCTGCAGACTAAGACTGATGTCTTCCTATTCCCCATCAAACAGAATTCAGAACAGTCTTGTTTTTTGTTGATCACATCATAAACAAATTAGAAATAATAAGGTAATAACTGTCAGTTTGCCCTACAGTAAGACTATGCTTACAATTACTTGTTTATTTTTATTACTATATAACCTAGGAGTTTTAGTCAACAGAGCATGATTTCATTGCAACAAGGGTTGCACAAACACAGAAAAAAAAGATGATCCCTTATTGAGTGCCCTTCAGCCTAAGGACTACACAAAAGGCAATGGAAGGGTATGGACTTAGAGAATTATGGTGTGACAATGTTCATCAACAGTGTCACTGGTATCACTTGATTTAGTGACCCAAGGACCTACCTTTTGCAAACTTTTTTCAAAGGAAAATTTTAAAACAGATTTTTCACGTCTTAAAGAGAGCTTTGCAATGAGACATTTTTTCCTACAACAAGCAACAGGGTAACGATATGTTTGAAAATGTACCAAGTAGAAACTGGAAGCTGAGCATGTTGGAGAATTTTTTTCACATTACAGAACCAGACATGCAGACATGATCAGAAAGCATCCAAGTGTCAAGTGGAGTAGTTTAGATTAGCAAAGGAACAAGAAAGAACTGAAAGACTGAGTGGATACAATGGAGAGTACATGTTAGATCAGCCCTGTCATTATTTCCATTGCTGTTGTCTATGTTTATTATTAACTAAATTGTGATTCACATTTCTCAGCCCCTATCAAACTATAGTAAATCCCTTGTGTTTAAATTCAAAATGTTTGCCATGTCATGCTACTGAATCCATCAGCACAAGCCCCAGAATGAACTATATCTGGCAAAAAAAAGCAGACTGAGCTACTCAGAAATGAAGAAAGAAAAGTAACGAATGCCGCATAAATTTAGTGAATGGAACACCATCACATTACCCAGCCTAGAACATACTTTCCAATGTAAATGTAGACTTGCAAATAAAAACCTTTCAAAACCTCAGCTAAATATTTAGTTCCAGCTAAATAATGATGGCATTAAATATTTTATTAAAAAAGGGGAGCAGGGAGATAAACTAAACTAATAATGGAACTTGAAATAGATTTTTTAGCATCCTAAAAAGAGATCCATCACCTTCACTTTGCCAGCATAGCCTGCTTAAGGATGGCCATTTGCTCCTGGAATTCAGTTACTATTTATAACATGACACCAGCTGAAATGTAGAATCATGATCAAAGTACAATAAAGCTCACTGAAATCATAGTTTGTATACAGCTATGCAGTCTTCAGCTGAAGAATTTTATCTTTCTTTCTCTCATACACATATATTTTACCTTCAACTGCATCTAGAATAAGTACCTTTTCCAGGGCTATTTGACTCATAGCTTAACCACACTAACTGGTAGCACTTATTTTCTTGGAAAGCATGTTTTCTGGGCACTGAAGAGCACGATTTTGCCGAGTGCAAGGCCCAGCATTGGAGGGGGGGGGGGGGGGGAGGGAGGGAATAAAAATTTGCCACTTATTAAATTAAATGTCCTTGATGCTTTGTGCAGGCAAAAATACTCTCCCCTTGACCCCTCAAGTCCATTAACTTCAGGAGAGTCATTCTGCAGTTGCTGGTCTCCTATGGTGCCCTTTTCACAGCAACATGATGAGCTCTCAACATATAGTGAGTTGTTCTTTGTAGCATAATGTAGGGTATATGGTAGCTTCTTGCTTCTTACCTTCCTGCCCCTCTGAGATTCCCAGGATTTGTATACTGTGTGTCTTCCTTATCTGCTTTTTCTAAGAGTTACACCTAGAATTTAAGAATTTATGTATTTATTATCTTTCCCAGGCTTAGTCAATAGATAAGAATTGCACTTTAACTTCCCTTCACAGTTTTTTTTTTATTGTCAAGACAGTTCGAGTTACTTGTTGCTCCAGGCCGTCTGTTAATTTGTTCATTCTTTCAGTGTTGGCATGCTTTACTCATCCATGGGCATAAAGCATACAGTGTTCCTGGTAACAGGAAGCTTTTAAATTTAATCTGTAGAGAGTCTGAATTAAGGCAGGCAACAGAGCCATGGCTTTACAGAAAACAGCCACACTGCCTGCATGGCTCGACAACTTAAAGAAGACTTTCAAATTCTTGTCCCAGTCTTTTCTAGTATTAATGAAAATACCAATATCAGTTTTGGGAAGGTGCTCTTTTCCTAATCAGAAACAGAAAGTAGATCCTCTTAAAAGCTTTATAAAGTGGTACTGCTATGGTTTTCACTTGCAACAATCTTGAAATATCAGGTCTAATACTGAGGTAAAGCAGTCACTTTACATAATTTTTTTCCTGAATTATTTCTCTTTAGAGTTGGGATGCCCATTTTTACAAACAATTCAATCCCTTCATTTACCTTCCTCCTTTAAACTCTTTCCCTTCTTCTGAATATATCTGTGAAATCTTCTCACTTCTTTCAAGCCATAATATACATATTATCTTGATTGAGCCATTACATACCTTGCTATATTTTCATAAGTATAAACACAACAGGCAAAGAAGAGAATAGTCAGACATTATGCCACAGTGTCATACTCCCCTTTCTGGTCAAGATCCAGAATACATGATTGTATTCTGCTATTTGACATCAATTTGTCTAAAAGCACTTGCCTGCAGTTTCCACACTTCTCAAGGTAGGAGGTATCTAACCATAATTTAACCAGCTCACTCAAGGAAAGACACATTAAAATGCTCCTTAGATTAATCTGTACAGACTGTTTTCCATATGTTAGTTAAATATGACACTAGGATTGAATTTAAAATGTCAACACATTTCATGTTAATGAAGTTTAAAAAAAGCTGATTCTAGTATATTTGGATTTGGCTGAACTGAAACTGATTGAGAAATTAGAAAAGTGTTGGTGAAAAAATGAGCTTTGGGGTGGGTGCTTCTTGGGAAAAGCTGCATCAGAGTGCTTAGAGACCTGCCCAGCAGTGAAGCGCTCTTGGTGGTGAGGATGAATTAATGAAACCTTCCTTTGCCCCATCAGCAAACACTCACTTGTATCAGTCACTGCTCCTCTTCTCTTCCTTTTCTCCCTCTTCCCTCAGCTAAACTCCAAATACAGGACTGATGTACTTCTTGAGCTACTGCTTAGAGCTGGTGCTAGAGGAGCTTTCACTGTGCTGTGGAAACCAAGACAGGCATGGGTGCAATTCTATTTCTTTGTTGATATCTTATTATCCTCACAAATTCATTTCCCAGTTTACGTGGAAATTTACATAACTGTAATAAGCATGAATGTCTTGCATATATGAGCAGGGAATTTACCCTGGGTAAATATGGCAAAAAAAACCATTAATATCTGTAAAAAAATTACAATTGTGTGATACCTGATTATATGATAGAGTTGTTCCCCACTAATGAGCAAGTAGCTATGGCATAAAACAGCTACATGAAAGAGATGAAATACCAGTCTTATATAAGAAGGCAGGCACTTCCCTGCTAAACGTATATATGCATGTATCAGAAAAACATACACTGACCCACACTCAGCTGGTGTCAGATGACTTAAAAGAGTATCTACCCCACAGACACTTCTATTTTCAGAATGAGAGGGTTTAGGGTACAGCAACAATTAGTGCCCTCTATTGTCCAAAAGGAGCTGACTCTGAAGAAGGCAGAGCTGCTTTTAGATTAGCTGGTGGAACAAGAAGGTCCCAGCCTTTGTCCCCTACAAGGACATCCTCATGACTAATCTCATCCTCATGACTGATTCTGGGTTGTCCACAACCACAAAAAAATCATAAAAAACTATTGGAAAAAGGGAACAGGACAAGACACGAAACACATGTCCACCTATGGTATACCTTGCAATTCTGAGAACATCAACATAACTGTGCCCTTGTCCATCATAGTTGAGTGCAGACACTTGCATCAGCTCAGAGTGACACAGTCAATGAATGAGAATAGTAACCTTGAAATTTCCTTTCAGATACTTTCCAATACCCTATGTAGGAGTGAATCTAGCTTTTAACATAGCTGCAATGCCATATCCCCCACCTTGTCCTTTTGGTGTCTCATCCTTAATGAGTTCTTATTATATCTCCGTGCACATAAGTATCCTGCCTAGATGTATTGCTAAATTCTCTGGGCTTTCAGACAACTTGCAATAAAAGATAATTCAAGAAAGGAGAGTTATTTTAATGTTTGGAATCCCATATATTCAACAGCATTTCACTACATGTTACGACTCATCTAACACTGGGCTCTGTGTGAACTCAACAAAAGAGGAAAATAGGCAGAAGAGAAAAAAGAAAGGAGCAGGGTTTCTCCTGCTTGTGTGCATGATAGCAGGAGGCTTCAGTCAGCCTGAAAAGACAATGGCCTAAAGGAGCAGACGTGGCTGACTACCAAAGACTGTTGTATACATGATGCAGGCTTTGTACCCTTATTTCAGATGACAAGTAGAGTGGACGCTCACAAAGACTAGCAGTTCCAGAGAGGTAAAAAAGAATACATATTACAAGATCAAACATCTGACAGCCACTCATATTGCTGGGTCAAACAGCCCAGCACACGCGACCTAGCTGGTGACTGGTGGCTACAGATATAGTTGGTTTCAGTCTCCTCAAAACACACTTGAGTAAATAGAAACAAATGAAAGAGATATTTGATTTGAGCACCTGAGGTAACGAGCTCCTGCTCTACATGAAAGCAGAGCAGATTTGGAATGCAGGGAATGAATCGTGACAGCTCTGACACTCTGATGGTACCCCTCTGAGTGACGTCACCCACTCAGCCAGTCCCCATTCTCCACAGTGCATATTAGTTTTCCTCATCTCAAGCTGTCACTCCAGGCTCATTTCAGTGCAGTTGCCAAGCTAGTGTAACAGGGAAAAAGGAAACTATCACAGCGAAGTCAGCCTGACAGTGTAAGTCCAGTAATCTAAGTCAACTAAAGGAATTTTTATTTTTTAAATCACCTCCTCCACTTCCCTTTCCAGAAAGCATAAAGAGAAAAAAAGCCATTTGAAACAGGCTTACACATGTAAGACTTAGCATTTTGAGCAATGTATTAATACTTATTACTACTGCAAATCCACTTAGTCTGGCAAGGTCTACTCTCTTTTATTATTTTTAACATAAAGGGACAAATAGCTCAAATGGGAATGTGGAGACCTCTGCCAGCTACAGTCCCATTTGCCTGGAGCCTTCTTCCATTAACTCAGGGGTCAGAAGTGACACTGTGTCTTCCCAATATCTATCCATGGAGTCTGCTGTGCCCACTAACACAAAGCCTCAGCCTGGCTTCAGAACTCTCATGACCAAACCTGAACAGGCCTCAGCAGTAATAAGAGCAATATCATCAGTAACAGTGTGAATCTCCCCAGCAAGTTGTGCAATGCGAGAACTCAAAAAGAGACAGGGTACAGCAAAGCTGCACCCAAGCCACAGACTCTCACACCACGTGGTGCAGGGGCAACAGTGGGAACTTGTGAATTGAGCCACACATATGATTTCTTAAACTTTAAGATACAGCTGCTTCATAGGTGCCAACCAAACACTATGAAGAAGCATGCACAAGCCAAAGACAGCAGTCAAATGTGTTTGAAAATGGTGACATTCAGCAGTTTATACAAATGGGAGAAAAGATTTGCATCAGCAGTATATACAAGCACTCATAAAGACAGAAATCTTCTGCAACAGCTTTAGTGTCAGCAAACAATCAATCTAGAAAGAGCATCTTAACACTCCTAATTTGTATGTACACATTCCTACTACATAAGTAGTATTATCTTTAAGACTTGGTACAATTCACATTTTTCACTGGATTTTATATAGTCTCCTGATATCTCAGCAATAAGTAGCTATTCAATTGGTAGTCCTGAACTAAGTCTATTCCCATCATCCTTCTCTGCAGCATTGCACACATCTGTCAATCCACGTCTTTAGAGTGCACATTTCTGAGGAATAGGTACAGCTCTCCTGCTGAACCTGAGGCCTCATGTAATCAAAAGAGATAGTAAGTATACCAGGATTATCAGTGTTTTATGCATGACATATGACAATGTATCTGAAACAGAGTATAAAGCAAATAAACACATGCCTGTTGCTTCAACCACTAGCAACTTGGTCACTTTTGAAGGAAATGGATGACAATCTGGAAAAATATACTTGTATCCTCCTACAAATATTAAATGTGGTCTTTTCCTGTTCAGTTTTCTATTGCTGCTTAACCTGAATGAACTGAGTTCAATCAAAGGAAGCTGCAAAGGGTTTGTTAAAGAGCTGGTCAGGAAAGATGAAAGAATGGCCCAGATAAGGAACATCCCTCAAAACACTGGCTAAACCTGAGAAAAGGGAGATCAGAAAACACTGGTCTGTTAAAAGATCCTATCCTACAGGCAGGAAAGGTTTTTGGGGTAAAGTAGAAAAGGCTATCCTGAGTAAGAAAAAGCTGTCAGCCTGGAAAATTCAGAAGCAGACAGAATAACCTGTAAAGCAAAGCAAGTTGTTCCTCCTGGCTCAGATGTGAAGAACAAGGTGGTGCTGAATGAACTGTGGATAAACAGGGAAATTTGGTATGTGGATGTGGGTGTAGACCCCCTGCTTTTTACTTTGGTATGCTGGAAAGTTGCTAGGGGGTCATTTTAATGAGAGCTACTGTTTCAGGCTTCAAAAGATAAAGGAGGGCCCATGCCTGGACCTGCAAGAGTAGTCACTGGTTGATACAGAACTACAACATAAGGCCCAACCTGAGAACTGGTGAATTAGGGGATTCTGCTCCCAGAGCGGTAATGACCTGAGACTGACCAAGGGGGCGAGAGAAGAGAGACACATGGTATTTAGTAGGTCTCAAGACAATGCATGGATTGAAAATAACATTCAAAACAATGTTTCTGGGAAAAGTACTGGTGATCCCAGTTCCTTGTGAGAAAAAAAAAAAATAATAAAGGTAGTATTTATTTACAAGACATTTTGAGCACTGGGTATGTACTGTCTGTGTGTCATCCACTGATGTTGTACTGACTTTTTCACTCCTGTCTTCAGTAGTATATTCACACTGACTTCGATTTGGGCAGAAGTCTTTACATAGTCACAAGTACTGATTATATTGGAGAAGATAAAATAACAATAAGTAAATGTATAGTGTCACTAAAAAAATAAATCTAAAAATCTTTTCTATACTGCAGCTAGTAGGCTACTCAATTAGAAGTTGTGTCAGATCTCTTAGCATTGATTGCAAATAGCTTGTCAATTTTACTGATATGAAATGCTAAAGCAAATGCCATTCATCAGTGGTGCAATAGGCAAACTGGCCTCATGGCAGCCACGTGAACATGCTCCTGCACATACACAGAGTTGAAATCTGGTTCAATCTGAAGAAGCTCACCTCAGCAAAATACATGTAAATTCTCAGCTGTCCGATTCAATCTCTGTACTTCCTTTTATTTACGGTATATGCACAGGTGCTTGTGGCCACATCCTCATTTAAGCAAATGTAAGCTCAATGTAAAAGTATCTTAAAATGAGCATAAATGTGAAGAAGTTTGCTAATTGTTGACTGAATGATTAAAGCACATTTATTGGGTCAGCACCTGTATGCATGAGGATCTGGACACAGACTCATCCTCACATTTTAAGAAAACTCAAGACATGAACTAAGAAACCTGTAATGCTGTACTAACAGAGTTAGGGACAGTTTATGGTCACAGAAAATAGTTTACAGCCAACCAAAGGGGTTTATAGCAAATTGATACAAAATAGTTTTAAAAGGTGTTTGAGAAATACTTCCAATTTGCAAATGAAAGTCAAACAAATCATTTCACAAATACTGGATAACCAGGAAGTAGCTTGCTCACACCTGAATAATTTGATCAAGTCTACATTCACAATATAGCAACCATCTTTGCATCTTTGCTCTGTGATGAGCCTTTGAATCAGCTTGAGTTTTGTGGTGGACTTACCTCTGCTTGTTACTGGAGCTGACACCCCATAAAGCACCAGAAGGATGCTCCTGGAAGTTACAGGTTCCCCTAGTGTGTGAGAAGGCCAGGACTCAACCATACCAGCTAAGAGGGACTAAAACCAACCTCCTCTCAAAGCAGGAATATCCTCCTGCGTATGCCGTAGCCTTGTGATATGTGGCCTTTCCTCCAGGCTTGGGCTTAGACCAGGAACTTATCAGCTGCAAATTCTATAGAGTCCCCTTTAAGCAGGAAAAGTTGTTTTTGTCAGGCTCTGAGGACTGCCTGGATGTTTGCTCCTTGCCTTTCTCAGCAGTCTCCCCTGCTGATCCAGTTCCTGCTTGCTGGGTTTTCCTACCAGCTTATCCCCTCATTACAGAAGTCTCTTTCCCCAGGAAGAGCCAGCTACCCCCAAAGGGATGCGCATCCACTCCCCAGCCAGGAAATCCCCTGCCCGCTGCAGCAGCCAGGACAGGACAGGACAGAGGTGGTGGCTTCCTCACTGCTGCAAAGACGTCCTCTTCCAGTAGAATCAACATGCAATGACATACAGCAGACAAAAAGGATGTCAAGTGCTTCATATTTCTAAAAAATGTCATTTTTAATGGTTATAAGACTAACGATTATTGCCCTGAAGCCAAGAACAGAGAAATCTAAGGCCAAGTCGGAATCAGAAGCAATTACTTTGAAATCAGTGGAGATATTCCGGGCCAGAAAAGTAACCTGCTTTCCTGTCATAGGAGTTAGAAGGATTTCAGAAAAAAATAATTTAAGAAAAGGAGATTTTTACATTGCTTCTTCTTTGCTTCACTCAAGTCTGCAGCACAAGATGGTACCTTCTTCTCTACATTATTTGTACTCTTATCTACATGGTTACATATTAGTTGTTTATTTTTTTACCTAAAATTTTTCAGTTACAACAGGCATTGTACCTACTTCTAAGTCCAATATTCTGGGTTTTTATATTAGCATATTTGCCTGGGTTTACTTGGGAAAATTACCTGAATTGGTATACTTGGCATTTTAAAGGTTAAATAGGGTGATGTTTAGAATACTTTTAATGAAAATTCACTGGCTGAAGTATTTGCTGTTATATATGTTTAGGAAAGGCAAGTCTCCTGAGAAGCAGAGCACTTGTTGCACTGAGAAAATCCATAGTTATGGGAATTATATAAAACCCCAGAAAGGGACCGAGTGCAAGTTAGAGCCCCACTATTTGTCGAGCTTGCATACAGATATTATTCTGAAATGTTTTCCATTATTTATTTTACACATCTAGAGCCTAACTTGCAGAAGCAGGCACAAATCCACTGAAGTAAATGACTGTGGATCCGCTTACAACAGTGAATTTGGCCCTTACATATACAGTTTTATTTGTCCTGCAAGCTAAAAATACCTTTATATTTTGAGACTACCCTTTATTTAAGTTTACATCCCTTAGGACCAACACACAGCAAAGCAGCAAACAGGCTGGAGGGGCTTTAGTGAACAGAGAACTCACAAAATGTAACCACAATGTGCTTTACAGCATGAGTAAATCCCAAGGGATCTCCCACATACAATTCCTAAGCACCAAGAATTAAAGTTGCCAGTCTAATCTATGGAAATGTGAGTTTTGAGCACTAATAAATTGGAACTGACAAGAATAAACCCACTTTATAATGCCAGCAATTTTTTTAAGAAAAACAACAGCAAGAAAATCTTTTTCTAAGTTTCATACACAGTAATTACTATGTATCCATTCTTGCTCTCCACGCACCCAAATTGCTTGGAATAAGTTGTCAAAGTAAATTGGCTATTCTTTCAACATTGGTAAATTATTCTTCTATTGTGGACTCTTAGTTTGATAATTCAGGGTATGATAATTTTCATTTACTTAATGTCTTTGACAATTTTGGAGCAAACTATTAAGCTATTTCTTTTAGAAACCTATTAGGTAATTATTGTAAGGAGAATTAGAATAGCTAGATTTAAGAGGAGAGAACTGAATGTCATAAAATGGAGGTCATGAGGAAAGAAACTATGAAGTCAGATTACTGGGATGTGAAAAATACCCAAGTCATAATACACATAGCCCATATACAAACTTGACTGTATTCTCACTTCTCTGTAAATCAGTAGCATTTCTTCTGAAAACAGTATCATTATGCTAGTGGAAAGAAATCATAATTATAAGAACAGGATGGTGCTACTGAGAGGACAAGGTCTCCTATCTGCTGTCACAAGCTGCTTATTCTTCTTGGCTCAGGTGTTTCTGGATTTGTCAGGGCTCTTCATGGCCATGTTCCCAATGAAGCCCCTGTGCATGGGAACCCCCTGTAGTCACTGTGGTCCTCTGATCTATGTCTCATCCACCAAACTCATGCAAGTACTAAACACCCATGTCAATCCAGTGGAGCCTATTCACAATTAGCTGTATTGATACACAATTCCTGTGTCTTTAGGAATTACTTTCACAGAAAAGGTAATGTGGCCCTAAATATGCAGTAAAGACTGGACAAATCTTTATTATTAACAGCTTTCCTCACTGTTTTCTCCAGCCTAATCAATATTTCCACATTTCTGCAAAGGAGAATCCATGCCTATATAGCATCCATCCTCTGTAGTATTTAGAAATAGTAGCAAGGGGAAAACAGTTATCAAAACTGTAAAGCAGACTCATGAATATAGGAGGGGTAAAAGAGGGACCAAAACAAAAAGAAAAAAGAAGGGATGGTGGGGAGGAAAAGATTGTTTACTGTAAGGAAAAACTACCTTTGCAATATAAATAACAAATAAGATTATTCTCATCCTTGAAGAGAATATAAGTATTTTTAAAACCAGAAAAGCTCCTGATAATACATCTGCTTCCCATATACATCTTGTGTGAGGCTAGTGAGTCTTTTCTCTACGAAGCAGCTCAGCTTCAGGCCTTTATATTTTGGAGTATGTAGTCATCCAGCAGTTTATATATCCCAGGTCCCATGTCCATACTAACTGAGAACATTTCTTATACTGCCTTAACACTGCAGCCACACACAATCAGGTAGAAAATGCACCCACACCTACTTTTGTGCCTGGGACTGACTTATGCATGCTTCCTATTGCCAGCAGCTTTGACTGACATTTTTACTAATGTACCAACATAACACTTGAATGAATTTGGTAGCAAAGATTAGTTGGTTAACTGCAGCAATCACAAAATATTCTTGGAAATTAGAAAAACCCAACAATCCAGCATGGGGAGGTTTGATAGCAGGAGAGGTGGCTTTAAGTGCTGAGGATTTAAAAATATGGTATTTCACCAAGAAGGAGGAACCAAGTGAATGCTTCAATACTCCTGATTTTCAGAAGAAGCAGAGATTGTGGCCTTGAAATATAAGCAAATTACTATTTTGGCAAAATATTTTTTGCTTTAAGACTAAAACATAGTTTGTAAGTGTATGCACAGGACAGCATACACCTAGTATATCCAGCCTCACAGGTCTTCTTGTGGCCTTTGTTAGGTTTCTGATAATGATACCAAGGCCTTATCTTCTCTTATAAAAGGATAGTGTCTGCTTAAATCATCTGATACATAATACATCAAACAGAAATAAACCTTCTGTTTCGGCTCATTCACTAGGATTAAGATTATAAAGGTAGACAAACATTTTTATCTGTGAAACCAAAGTAATAGTGAAGTAAAAATTACTACAAAGCTGGGAAAAAAATAGAATTATCTTTTTAATAGATGCCTTTTCTATTTATTTTCTTTATCAAAATAGTAGTCCTAAATCTGAAAGTGAGTACAGACACCTGAGTTTTGAAAAAAGCAGGGGCAGGTTCAAATCTCTTTCTGTATTTCTCTGAACAAAGCCATTGTGATGTTTTTCTTAACATAAGAACCACAACAGGTTTAACTGATGGTTAAAATAATAGCTCCACATAACTTTGCTGAAATTAAGCACAAATGGTGCAGTTTTGAAAGTGCAAGAAGCATTATTCAGCTGAAGCCAATAACAAAACTTGCTTTGGCTTTAGGTAAACTGGACCTCACTGAAACACACGCTCAAGAAGGTGATCTATGAATTGTTTCATTCAACCAGAAGAGAAATTGCAGTGCCAGCACTGCCTTTGCTCCCCTTATCACCCCATGGCTTTACACAGGTGCCCAGGAGAAGCCAGCCCTCTGCCCTGTACTACAAGATGGGGACTTCTCACACCCGCTCCACAGGAGCCCTAGGACAACAGGATTCCCACCTGGCAACTGAAGGCAGCATCCCTGTATTCTTAGTAATGTGAAGAGCAAAATCATCGAGGGTTATGTAGGCTCTCTGGCCCCAGTGCTTGGGTTCCTGTGATGTGGGGTGATGGTGTGGCCCTGACAGAGGCTTGGGCTGCACTTCCCCCAGTGCAAGGCGGAAGGCGCTAGCCTGGCCTCCGTGCAAGCTGTGTGACAAACACAATTAAATGCCTTGTCAGGTCCCTCTGCCTCACAGGGAATAACGATACTGATTACAGAGAAACATTTCAGCATTCCCTTTTATTCCCTCGTTTGATCTTAGTAGCAATGACTGATAAAATTGATGCATGGTATCATTTTTGATAAAATACATACTGCCTATGGAATAATGCTGTCCTGGCTGAGGCTCACTCTTGAAAGCCCTTATCCTTTTGTATTTTCCAGCTTTTCAAAACTTTTTTTTCCTATTTGTCAGTTCAATTGTGTTAGAAGCTTATCCAGATGCCTTTATACTTGGAATAGAAAAAAATTTACTTTGTTAAGATGTTAGGCAGCACTGAATGTAGTTATCATTATTGTGGCCTTTATATCTACATTACAATTTTGTCACAAGCCCAATGTAATATCTAGAAATTCCCTTAAAATAAAAACTAGTGAGTGTGTTATGAAATTACAGCCAGGACAGATGGCCAGATCCTGTCATTGGAAATAAAAGTAATGTTATAAGTGTATAACTCCATTGGGGAAATTGAGTACCATAATAAAGTAGACTTCCACTTTCTGCAATGAAATTCAATGACTGTTGAGGAGTTTAGGGTTTAGAAAATTGAAAAATGAAACCTTTGGTTTTCCGCTGCTGTTTGATGATGTGTAGCAAGTCCCTTTATGGACTGAGGCTAACATCCAAATAGTAACAAGCTTGCAGTGAATAGAGCCCACAGAGGATCAGCTACTAAATCTTGCAATAAAAGCTGTGTGATTTACAGTAAATTCCAGAGGGCTGACAGCACCACAGCTGAGGGCATAAACACTTCTTTCATGGCTGAAGCTTCAGTCAGCTCTGTCTGCTGTGAAGTACAATCGAGCAGTGAGGCATGCTGCTTACCAGCAATGACTTTGATAAATAACTAGGAAGTCCCACTGTTGGCTTAAAACTAGAAGTTGTTCAGTTGCAATTCTGCATTTGTCCTGCTTTAATGGGTATGGAAGTGGCTTTAGCTGTAATCTGTCAGTGATTGATTAGGCCTTCCTGGATCCCTTCCCCGCTCTGCTCCCAGCTCCCTGCTCTCTACAGTTAAAACAAAATTGGTACATATCTGACTGCCCTCTTATGAGGAAAGTAAACACTCTTAATTCTGCTCAAGTGAGTGTAAGTTAAATGCCTACAACTGATAAATTGTTGACAGATAACATGTCTTAACAACAGGGTACCTAAACATGCAGGTGCTCATGACACTTCTCCTCACCATTTGGTTATGCTGGGGTTTGAAAGACTAATCAGTGTAATTAATGCCTTTTCTGCATAGGTACAAGAGCCACGGCTAGAGCGGAACCTTGGTTTCCTAATCGCAGAAGTATGGAGTTCTTGGGCCTAACGCAGGATCATTCATTAACACGCTGTGTAAATTGGGCATAATGTTAAACATGTACATGAATGCCACAAAGCTGGTCAGAAAAGGAGTATAGCATAGCTAGAAGAGGCTCCAGAAAGTGTTGAAATATTTGGTCTTTTATCTTGTATTTGGATGTGTCTGGGTAAAATGCGATATATAAACCATCTGCTCTGATTTGGCAAAGTAGAGGAGTATTTTGCTTGTAGTAAAGATTCAGAACAGTTATTTTCAGTTGGAAAGGGCAAAAAACCCCAAAACCAAAACAAACCACAAAACTACAACTAGAAAAAGCTATCAGAAATAGAAATGCAGTATGAGGAAGTCTTTTTACTTGATAATAATAATATAAAACATGCAAAAAAAATAAGATGTATCATCTGACTTACATAAAAGCTTTACTGGACAGTGAACAGGATTCCCAATGCATATCGATAAAATATTACTTTGAGATTGTGTAATCATAGACCTGACAAGGATCAGAATAGTTTTTTTATTCTATGTGCTGTTTACCTGTAGGTCTGTAACTGAGTTACTACAAAAAAACAAGGGTATATAATATGACACAGAACTGCCCTATGATACTTAAGAACTGCAAAGGTAAATACTGGGTGTGCACAGCCTTAAGTTAGAGCAAACTTGATTCTGTATTCTTGATTCTGCCACAACCTCCTCTACAATTACTGGGAGCAAGGGAAAAGGGTTGCATGGACTCGCTCTTCCTCTGAAGCAGAATATTTTGCTTTTAACAGGAGGAATGTGTCAAATCCACAGTCTTGTGTTACTTCAGATTTTCCTACCATCAGAATTATTGAGAATTTAATTTGTTGGGTTTGGGGTTTTTTAAATCCATGTGGTGACTTACATATGCCACCATGTTTATTATCCAAAGGTTTGTGTAGGGGAGGGCCCTCAGGTTTTGACACAGAGATATTGGTGCCCATGCAAAGCTAGCATAGACATTTATCTGGTTTACAGGTTGCTTAATATGGAAGAGAGCGATGACTGGGGAGAGACTTTCTATAATTTTTGGAGGGCATTTCGCTGCATTCACTTGTAATGTATACTGAGCTTATTTCTCAAGTTTTTGTTGTGGAATCACAACACTCTCAAATTAAGTAACGTAGCCAAAAGAAAACATCTTCTAGAAGCACAGTATGACTTGATTTTAACAAGGCAATTTTCAATCCTTTTTTAAAAAGCAATTAAGTATAATTTTTCATTTCTGAAACCATCCACTTCTCATTGCCTGGCCTACATGCATTGAATTGTTCCAAAAGCATTATAAGGGCAATTATTGTTGCCTTGAACTTCTCTTTCAGTGTCAGAGTAACAAGAAATAAGACATGGGAGAAGGTAGTGTTTGATTATCTTGAATATTTGTGAAAAGGATTTTTACTCCCTTAAGGATTTAGGAAGTAGCCTACCCATAAGTATACAATCAAGGAGAGATTTGCATACCTAAGAAACAGCAGTTCAAGCAGGAGAATGTGAGGTCAATCAGGAGTAACTAGTTAAGAAATTCAATTGGTGGCTATTTTCCACATGCTTTTTTATACTTGTGATTTAATACCAGTTGATCTGAACTGCCATTAGTAGCTGCTGAGAGAATCAAAAGCTTAGGTCAAATTCACATATTAGACTGTGAAGCACAGTTATACTCCTGTAAGGTAAGTATTCTACATTTCTTTAAAAGGGACAGAGGTCTTTTTTCCCATTTAGAATGTCAGTCCCATAATAATTGCTTATTATATCTATCAAAGTTCTAGTAATACTTATAGCATGTTTTTTAGCTATATTGGAAGTGCTTTAAAAGCTAATAAAGTTACAGCAAAGGTGTGAGGCTTCTGAGTTGTAATGAATTCTTGTAAAATCATTTCAGGATTCTGTCCAGAGGAAGAGACACTGCAGAGAGGATATGGATCTCTGAAGCTCTGCCCACTGGTTCAGCAAAAAACTCACTGGTTTGCAGAATCCAATTTTCCCATGGTTGCAGATTCTAGGTTAGACACAGAAAGCTTATTTACATGAAACTGCTCACTCCTTACTTTATGTGCTCTGTCACCTCTGTGTCTCTCATCCCAGCCCAGCAAAGCCAATTTTACAAACTTGTTCTGCCAATAATCATACATATTCAGTTGTTACTGATTAATGCTAAACCCTGAATTTCCTTTTAAACGAAGTGGTATACACAATTTGTTCATGTCTTGTCTTAGAATGAAAGCTATGCATTTGAAGCAGTTCTTACTCTTTAGTAACTGAGTTATATTTTAAATTCCACCATTCAGAAAAGTAAAGTATAATAGTGTAGGAAACACTATTTAATAGTGACACGTTTCACTTGTACAGACACTTAATTGAGATATCTTACAGGGAAACTGTTTAGTCTACCAACTGCAAATGGGAATGACTATTGTTTAATCAGAACCATTTTAGCATAAATTTTGCTTAACAGGGAAACATTTGCCTGGTGACAAATACTTAAATAGTGTTTAACCAAGTGTTAAATAGTTATAAAATTCTAGACTCTCCTTTTTAATTTTAATAGTGAAGAGCCAGAGAAAGATTAGAGGGAAAAAGCACATGTTGAAATGCTGCAAATATTTAGGCTTTTTCTTTGGTTTAATTTTTTGTTCTTGTTAGGCATAATATTTTGTCATTGTAAAGACTTTTCAACTATTTTCAAGACTTCATCTCTTAACTGGGACAAATAATAAGGAAGACAAAACATCTACATAGAATCTAATTAACAGATTTCTCCTGTCAAACTAAATAATAATCCACATAATAATAATGTGATAACATGTATGTGCCTTGCCAAAAGGCATCCTGAGTCCTCAGCACAACCACTCCCAGGAAAAGAAGGCAAAGTTCAGTCCTAACACCTATAGCCAAAGATTAACTGCTCATCCGAGAAGATGAACTGTACATAGGAAAAGACCACCCAGAAAAACTCACCAGAATACATTCACTGAACTTGCCTAAAAGAACTATGTCTGCAGTCAAAAAAAATAGCATTGATAAAAATGAAAACAACCATTTTAAGGTCCTATCAGAAGGACCCTACGTATCTACTTGGGAAATTATAATGGGTAGAAGTGTTTCATGTTAACAAACCCTTAATGAAGAAACCTTACTACCACCAGCCAGTGTGTCATCTCTTAGAAAGTATGTAAAGATGGCAACAAGTGTCTTCTGCTATCATTTACTGTTTCAGAGGACATGTCATCAGGCAGTCCCTCAGGAGTATTGCTGCTATTAATAATTACAGCTTAAGGATCCAATCCTATAAAGGACTAAGCACCTCAGTGAGAAGTCAAGAGGCACAAAGAACTATTGAAAGGCTGAGCACCATCCTGGATCAGGCCCTTCAGTACTTGTAGTAAGCACTTGAATCACTCTTATGGTACAATGAGCAGTCAGTGCAATGCAGTAAATCATAGCACATGTAAAAGGTTTTCTTGAATAAATGGTTGCAGTAATAATATCCCATTTAAATTAGCAAAAAACATATTGAAACATGTCACAGAAAATGTGTCAGGGTAATCTCCAGAACATGCAACAGCTGATGAGTTAACTGGGTATTATGAAGATAGGTGACTATAACCCAAATATAGAGGTATCCATTCCAATAGGCTATATGACAAGTAGTCTATTGTTTCATTAATTTCTACTTTTAAAAGTTAATTTCTTCACTTTTTAGTATTAGTCATGTATTATGAGAATTAACATAAAGGTGATGATAATGCATGATCTTTATATGCCATCTTATTAAAATGAAGCTATTTTTAATACTTTTAAGAGGCCTATCAGAAAACACAATTTATATCCTCAAAGTATATTTTGTCAGTTTCAAGTATAATTTTTGCATTCATATTCTTTTATGAATTTTAATGGAGACACTTAAATTGTAATTATTCCTCTCAGCTCAAATGCAGGTAACAAATGGAATTCAATCAGTGTTTGCGCATAATGACCATCATTAAGAGAGAAATAATAATGACATTCTCTCTGCATTAAACTTGCAGACTCTTTACACAATGATCTGAATCCCATTATTGATCTCCATGGAGATATGCAATTGTCACCTATTCTGCATAATATCTGAATGTTAAATACATTTGTTTGGAACAAATATTTTAATGAATACAGTCAGTTCCACTTAATTAACTATCTGATAACTGAATATTTTTGCTTAATAATTGAACATGGAACATCAAAATTGAGCTATTTTTTAATCAAATGTACGTGAGATTAGATGCATTCATTTAAAGGTTTGTAAAATGTACATATAGATTAAAATTTCCATTAGATGTCTTTAAAGCATACATGTTAAGATACTAACAAAGTATTTAGAAATTACTTTTTTCCCCCTTTGTTTTTGAGAAACCTTGCAGAAGCTTCAAACTGAAAACATTTTCTTTTGAAATATATTTCCTTTTGTGGAAAGAAATCTCACAATGGGTTTGCTACCAAAAGGTTGTTCATGAAGATCTGAATACTGGCACTGAGATCCTCTAATGTCTTGTGAGAAATAAGCATTGCATTGCTTGATTCAAGAACACAATTCAAGGCAACAATCATCTACATTTTGTATACATACATACAAATGAAGAACTAAGAAAGTTCTTTTTATGTGTTTCAGACCTCCCAGTGTTAAAAAAGATGACTAAGCCATTTTTTCTCAGCTCAATTCTGAAACACAAAAACCCCACCATTAAACGTAAAAACAAAGAACTAAAGTTCTCATAAAATTATTATTTTACATCAATAAAAACTTCTTGATTCTAAATGTAAAAGTTGTGGGATTTATCAGCAGTACTCTTCAGCAATAAAGATTACTGAATCCAACCTTGTCTGAATAAATAAGGCACCTGAAACTAAAGAGAGTCATCCAAATTCACATTTGGAGGACCTATCTTTGGAGACAGCCGTCTTGTTAAAAAACAGCACATTTGGTGGCACTGGCAATGGGAGAGGCTAGTAAAAGATGCCTTGGAGGAAAGTATGAGAAATCCCAGAGTGGATAATTAAAAGAATTGCCCATAAGGGAAGTTTTTTTTCCCATTCTCAATAGCTGGCTAATACTGTAAAACATGAGGAGCTGTATACTTTATTTAAAGAAACACTGAAACTGTATTATTTTCATTATCCATGTAAATGTCTATTTCTTTCTTAGGATCCTGAGGAGCTCTTGGCCTCTGATGTTGTCATGGTTTAACCCCAGCCAGCAACTATGCTCCACACAGCTGCTCACTCACTCGCCCACTCAGTGGGATGGGGAAGTGAATTGGAAGGGTAAAAATGAGAAAAATCATGAGTTGTGATGAAGCCAGTTTAAAAGGTAAAGCAAAATCTGTATACACAAGCAAAGCAAAACAAGGAATTCATTCATCACTTCCCATGGTCAGGCAGGTGTTCAGCCATCCCCAAGAAAGCAGGGCTTCATCACGCATAATAGTTACTTGGAAGGACAAACACCATCACTCTGAATGCCCCCCCCCTTTCCTCTTCCCCCAGCTTTATACGCTGAGCATGGTGCCATATGGTATGAGATATACCTTTAGTCAGTTGGGGTCAGTTATCCCAGCTGTGCCCCCTGCCAACTTCTAGTGCACCCCCAGCCTGCTTACTGGTGCGATGGGGTAAGGAGCAGACAAGGCCTGGACTCTGTGTAAGCTTGACTCAGTAATAACTAAAACGTCTCTTCATTGTCAATGCTGTTTTCAACACAAACCCAAAATATAGTGCCACAATAGCTACTATGAAGAGAATTAACTACCCTACCCAAAACCATCACAGGCGTCTTCTGCCAATATATTTTGCCATATCTCTATGTTTTTAAAAAATGCTTACTAGGAGAAAGGACAAAGATTTGCATTCTCTACATCATTCATGTTTTTATTTATCATATCCTTTGTATGTGTCTCCTCTTCAGAGCTCAGGGTTTCAGAATCCTCAGCCTTTCGATGTTCCTATTTCTATTTTGAGGCCACTTAGAGGGATGTGAAAAAACTTACTTTCAAATCTCAGTCCCAAACTAAACTTCCATGAACAGATGCAGAAATTGGACCCTATGCTACATCTTTGTTGACTAGATTAGGTAAGTGTCCACTGTGTGCTTCAGTTCTTGCTCAGCTCCAAACTTCATTGGCAAAATGTCATAACTTTATTTTCAACCTACTAGTTTAAATCAGCACATGCTGAAATGAACAGTAACAATTTTACTAGCATCAGGCAGGGTGCAGCTTGACTAATACTGAGTACTTTTTAAACACTCAGATGCATTACATTCACTATGGACATGGAATAACACATGAGGAACAAATACCATAGCTGGAAAAGCTTAATGAAAGATCGGTCAGCCTTACCTCGATCCCTGGAAAGGTGATGGAACAACTTACTCTTGACACTATCTCTAGGCATATCAAGGATGAGGGGGTCATTAAGAACAGCCAACATGGTTTTATGAGGGGGAAGTCATGCTTGACCAACCTTACAGCCTTCTATGAGGAAGTAACTAGGTGGAGGGATGATGGTAGAGTGGTACATGTGGTTTTTCTTGATTTCACTAAGGCATTTGTTACTGTCTCCCACAGCATCCTCATAGATAAGCTAAGAAAGTGTGGGCTTGACAATCAGGTTGTGAGGTGGATCAAGAACTGGTTGAAAGGAAGAAGGCAGAGAGTTGTGGTCAATGGGGCAGAATCTAGCTGGAGGTCTGTGACTAGTGGAGTCCCTCAGGGGTCAGTGCTGGGACCAGTGCTGTTTAATATTTTCATCAACGACCTGGATGAGGGAACTGAGTGTACCCTCAGCAAGTTCGCTGATGACACTAAATTGGGAGGAGTGGCTGACACACCAGAAGGCTGTGTTGCCATTCAGTGAGACCTGGACAGGCTGGAGAGTTGGGCAGGGAGAAACTTGATGAAATTCAACAAGGGCAAGTGTAGAGTCTTGCGTCTGAGGAACAACAACCCCATGTACCAGTACAGGTTGGGGGTTGACCTGCTGGAAAGTAGTGAAGGGGAAAGGGACCTGGGGGTCCTGGTGGACAGGAGGATGACCATGAGCCAGCAATGTGCCCTTGTGGCCAAGAAGGCAAATGGCATCCTAGGGTGCATTAGAAAGGGTGTGGTTAGTAGGGCAAGAGAGGTTCTCCTCCCCCTCTACTCTGCCTTGGTGAGGCTGCATCTGGAATATTGCGTCCAGTTCTGGGCCCCTCAGTTCAAGAAGGACAGGGAATTGCTTGAAAGAGTCCAGCGCAGAGCCACAAAGATGATTAAAGGAGTGGAACATCTCCCTTATGAGGAGAGGCTGAGGGAGCTGGGTCTCTTTAGCTTGGAGGAGAGGAGACTGAGGGGTGACCTCATCAGTGTTTACAAATATGTAAAGGGTGGGTGTCAGGATGATGGAGATAGTTTTTTTTTCAGTGATATCCAGTGATAGGACAAGGGGCAATGGGTGTAAACTGGAGCATAGGAGGTTCCATGTTAACATCAGGAAGAACTTTACTGTAAGAGTGACAGAGCACTGGAACAGGTTGCTCAGGGGGATTGTGGATTCTCCTACATTGGAGATATTCAAGGCCCGCCTGGACAAGTTCCTGTGTGATGTACTCTAGGTTACCCTGCTCTTGCAGGGGGGTTGGACTAGATGATCTTTCGAGGTCCCTTCCAACCCTTGGGATTCTGGGATTCTGTTTTCCAGTCCCATAGGATTCCTGTTTAGTGATGAAGGAAAGCAGTTTCCAGACACTCTGAAGGTCAACTTTCTGGAAGACAAGAGTAAATGCTTCCAACGTAGATTTAATTGAGGAATATGCTGTCTTTTTTTTAAAGCTCAGCTCATATTCCTATCAAAATCAGTCAATATACATGCACCAGTTTTATGTAGTTAGAATAAGCACTAAAGCAATAATGTTTCTAGTTCATGTCTGTCATCCACCCACTCAGTATGTCTTTTAAAGACTAAATGGAATTTACCTATCAGTTTTTCTTCACATTTCCCATAAAGAATTAGCAAAATTAGAAAACAGAAAAGCAAAACCTTTAAAATGAGAATATTTTTTTTTTGGCTGGAAAAAATTTAAAAACCTAAAGCATCTTAAAAGGTAATGGAAGAACCAAAAGCAGTATGCTTGTGTGTTTTATGCTACCTCTCTGTTTATCTTTCAAAATGATCAGTTGAAGTGAGAGAAATATTTTAGTAAGCACTATACACATGATACTGGAAGATCAGACATAGAATAAAAGATTGTGAGACAATGGGACAAGTACAAGGAAAAATATTAAAGCAGGCAAAATTAGAAAACCAGTTTTTAAATCATCACCAGAAAAAAAGATATTTAGCAGAATATTCTAGCCTAATCCTGTGCAGAATACTATTTGAGCCATGTTGCTGACAAAAAAAAATTGCTTGAATAGCTGTAAAAATATGCCAACGTACTTGCTAAGGACTATTTAATCAAGATCCGTGTACGCCACCATCTCCAGCCTGGGTGGTACTGGCAGTATTTGTATATCTCTATATTTGATCATTCCTTTTACATTATACAGAATGCATGACAACCCATGGATGGATGCAGAATGTGTTTACTATACCACAACTTGATCATTATCTTGGGTGAGTGGCCAAAGTTTGTCCCAGTACTTGCTTATTATTATGGGGGCTGCATACCAGCAATTGATCATTCTTCCTATGCTGTACAAGAGCTCTTAGGGTGCATGGAGGGGGAATACATTTTGTATGTAGATTTTACCTTTATTTTGGTTTGGACAGTGAAGTATGCAGAGAGTGAATTATAAAATGCTTGTGTCCTCGCTACTGTGTGCTAGATTAAGGAACTGTTGTTTTGTGATACAAAAATAAAATACAACATCCCAGAAGACTGAGCTATGACACGGCAAAAGAATAAATGCATGGGAGAAAAAATGATAATATTGTTCAAGGAATACCAGTAATGTAGAAAAAGATAAAAAAAGTATTGATACACAAGTTTTTTAAAAATGCAGAAATAGAAAAGGGTGCTACTGTTATGGCTAAAAGCACACAAAAACCAAACAGAACAAAGTAAAGATTAGGGTGGATGTCAAGGTGGCTGGGTAGTTTTACATCAGAGACAAAAAGCAAGTCTATTAAATATGCCACTTGTGGGACATGTATCTATCTATCATCTATCTATCTATCTATCTATCATCTATCTACCAAATTAGGTTTCAGTTCCTAAGCCCTGCTCGGTATCTCTGACCTCCTCTAGGTAAGCCATGGGGTGAATAGTAGTCCCACTATTGATGACTGTTCCAAACAAAAATATATTTACCATATTGGATTTTTGATAGAATGGGTAAAAGAGATTGCACAGGCAATAAGGAGGTTGGGTTTAATCCTAGCAGTTTAGCTTGTGCTTTTATACAAGAGGTAAAATGCAGAATTTCCAACTGACATAGTTAAAAAAATAGATATATAAACACACAGTACAAAAACTGTTATTAGTCAGAGATAATGCTCTTGTATATTGCTACTCATTTGCACTAGATCAGGTGCTACCATTTATACAAAAAGGGAAAGAAAGAAGCCAAGAAACTTTATATACTTTACTTGTTCAGTATGTTGTTCTATAGGTGATTTATCCCCATTACAGACTTGGCTATTTTTCAGTCTGTGCATTTATTTGTTTTCAATGTGCAGTGCCAAGATTGGCTAGGATGCCATCTTTACAACATTACTTTTTAATAGGTAGCAGTCCCAGTATCAGTAATACTGCTATATATTTATAGACAGAGCAAAACAAGAAGCTAAAATGTAGGGTGACATTCTGCTTGTAGTGTTACACCAAATTGAGGCAGCACGCAATGACTAAGAACTTGTCAACACTTGACTGGCTCTTCATTTGTCATAGCTACTGTAACAGAACATAACAAGTCACTCCTTGCCAGGTTAATTTTTTCCCAGGACAGAGCTCCTTCATTAGACCTGTAAATATATTGGCCCAAGAAAAGGCCTTGCAATACCACCCTACTGCATTGCCTAGGGGAATTATTGCTGAAAACAGCTAAATAGTGAAGTCATTCCATAGTCATCACTTTTCAAGGCCACATGTTTGTGCAGCTGAAATACAGCTGAGAAGGAGATTCTCTTTTGAGCTAACCAAAAGGCCTACAGAAAACACAACTAGGCAAGGTTTTTTTAAAAAAGAAGAAAAGCATGTCTAGCTTCTGTATTGAAACTTGAAAACAGAAGATAACTGGTATTTTTAGAAAGATGAAGAGAACCTAAAAACTATGGCCATGGTTATATCATGGTATTAAAGCTGGTATTACAGATCTCACATGTGGATTGTAAACATACCGTGAACACACTGTAAGCACAGGACTAGAAAGCGCAGCTCTCTTTCAGCCAGAAGAAAACCATACAGAATATGCAACTTGTGTATTATTTTCTAAGTACTCAACAGAAAGAAATGTGAGTCATGTTCATATTGCTGAGCATTGAAGCAAGACATAGAGTGTGGTGCCACAGCCATAAACGAAGCATCATATGTAAGAAGTGAGCTTGGAAAGAAACTGGCTTGTGAAAGTCAATGCAGAAAGCTTTTGTGCAAGCAAGTGCTCAAAATCAACAATGAACTGTTCCACAGCCAATGGTGTTTTTGTGCTGCTCTTAAGTGATTTACATGTCACTGACTGAACTTAAACCCTTGTGAGTATGCAGCCAGCAAGCTGTGAGAGCACCTACAGGAAGAAATGCAAAGAAGGCATTGCTAGTTTTGTTAGCAGTCAGTAAGGATATGTTTATGCTGTCTTTGGATATCTATGAATAGAACTGCTATTCCTAATTTTCAGCAGCTTTCTAACAATTCAAAATTTCACCAAGGACTTAATCTGTTTGTTACCTGAGCTTCAAATTGCAACAACAATTCCACAATGACTATTATGATTCCAAACGATACACAAGCAAGGAAAAAAGCTAAACTCCTCAATAAATCTATTCCATAGGAACCATTTACTCAGCTATAATTAACACAACAAAAAAATCTGCCTTACTATCAGGTCCTTTTGAAACACACTAAGGTTCTCTGATTTGTGCTGATTGTGGACACGGGGCTCCGTTCTAACCATTCTAGCTCTCCAAACCAAGGCTTTAAATTCTAAAGTGGTGAGAAGGACAGTAAAGGCAAAAAAAGAAAGGAATAAAAAGGGATCAACTATAAGGACAAAAGCTGGGAAGCTTGTGAAGAATAACCTAGAAAGCATAATACAGCACTATGCTTGTGAACTTGCTGCATCTTCATTCTGGATGTATTCAGAAATGACGAGGTTCAAAGCAAACGGAGAGGAGAGAATCCAAATATCAAAGACACACATTGCCATTTCCTTCAGACCCAGGCTTCAGAAGGAGTATTAGCAGCTCCAAAATGCTAAAACTTTACTGTGAGATGATGCTTTAGTTCCTGAAATCAAGAGTCAAATAAAAATAATGACCTGGGGGCCTCTTTTCACACCCTCTGCAGAATATTGAGACCTCTTGTGAAAGATAAACTGCTGTTGAAGCCTTCTCTCTGGGGAAAACTGGCAATTGTTTTCTCTTTAGGTAACAAACTCCCATGAGATACAATCAAAGAAATACTTTAGTTTTAGTCAAGAACATACTTTTGAAGGACGTCAGTTGATCATCCTCACTGACTATGTTTGCATTGCAAAGTGCACCAACCAGATTTTGTTTGACTGACACTAAACCTGAACATGCCCTACAGGTCCTCAGGCACTGTGCTCCACCTGCTAATGGGTGTTCAGTCCTTTTGACCATACCAGGGCAAGTACAAAACAAACAGCCTGAAATGTATAGGGTGGACACTTGAGACCTCAGTCCTGCCTGTTTTGCCTAATAAGCCCATTTGTACTGCCTTGCTTTATCTGCTCATGTAGATGGAATAGTTCAGAAACTGTGTAGAAGAGGCCCTTAGTGACATGGTTTAGTGGTGGTCTTGGCACTCCTTGGGTAATGTTTGGACTTGATGATCTTAAAAGTCTTTTCCAACTTAGTTGATTCTGTGATTCTATGATTCTACGTAGCCAAAGTCTTTTCTGTAGTACCTATTCTAGAAGCCCTTGGATTAACCATGTTACATATTTCTGTATTGCAACTCTTCCCTGTATAGAAATTAAAAATGGATATTTCTTACATGTTCTTCCTTTATTTGTGATACTGTAATTACCCAGGTTTTGTAAAGCTGCATCCAAACTGTTTGTTCCAATTTCATTCTGAACACTGAATGTATTACAGACTCCCAGAGATGCCACAGACAGGAAAGATAACCCCAAACTTCTGTGGCTCTCCATTCAGCCATTAAACCAGCAAAAATCAGATTAGTGAATTTCCTCCATTGTTCATTGACATTTCCCATGAGGTTATATTTTGCAAGTATGCTCTTGCAAAGTCTGTATGTTCACTCAACCTGTTCACTTCGGCACACAAGTTAAGCTAGCTTGTTCAGTTATTGTATTCTTATATTTGTTAATAAACATATATGCATTGAATGCCTTCTGTAACAGGTCTGTTACAAGCACAATTACAAAGATTAGCCTGTTTAACATTTCATGTATTTTGTAAATACTCATATTCTTTTTTTGAGTCTAAATTCTAGTGCCAATAAATTTTATCTTTATTTATTTGGCACTTTATTCCATGAGGAACTGCATGTGTTCATGACTCTCTAACATGAACAAGTAAAAGGTTACTTGACCATTTATGTACCAAAAAGAGGAGTAGATGATGTTATTCATGGGAATATACAGAACAGACGACTTCAAGAAATGGTAGTCCATTATAGCTATGTTCTCTGGACAAAAGAAGCTCAGATTTTTAAGAAAGGTAGCAATCTTCATTAGGCCAGCCATCCCAGCTTCAAGAAGGCACTCTATTTTACGTCTTGCTTCAAGAAAGCTGAGGGGAAACAGTACCTTTTAAAGTAGGACTCAACCCCAATCCTCACGACATCCAGATTCTCAGGGAATATAGAGAGAACTCTCGTGGAGTAGTCTGAAGGACCTCTGTGATTTCCAAAACACAGCAACTGACCTGTGCTAAGAGTTACATAAAGTTTTAACCAGGATGACTTTGAAGAGCATTTGAAGCTTTAAACTTTGACAGTTGTACTAGTAATTGCTCATATATCTGCAATACATATTTTTGGAACAAACATACAGCTTGTAAAATCATTTCAAAGCTTACTCTTTTAATACAAAAGAGATGTGTGTGACCCAGTGTTATTTATTGATGTAGGCAATATTTTTGTTTCACAATGGGGATCACGTCATTGACATCATAAGAGGAGACAGCCAACGATTTTATGATTCCAGTTATTTCTTTATTTAGTATGGTTTGCATCTAGATCTCACTAGTAACAGAGAAATGACCCAGCACCCCCTGGTTCATGAATTTATGCGTCATGTAAACTTGGAGAAGAAACAGATATATATAGTCCTATTTGTAAAACCATTTCATTCATGGTTAGTATTACACGTGTTAAATGATTGCATTAAGGTGACCACTACTTTAGCCTGGCAGAGAGCAAAAAGGCTGTGCAGCAGATATGCCAATAGATCACAGAAGATGCTGGACATTTGCAGTTTGCACATTTTAGTTGAGTTTTAAGCAATGGTTTAAAATCCCTTCTGTAGCACGACATGTCTGTGGACTAAGTGGGTTCTTGGCGTAGTTAAGACTTGTTTATGGTTTGCCTAATTCATTATAGGTTCTTCAAGCTCCATAAAGCCATACCTTAAAACATGTAACTGCAGTCTTTCCCCTAAAAAGTTCCTTCTTTAGCATGTTGCCTGACATTGATGGTTCAGACTGTTTCACAGTTGTCTATCATAAAGTTGCAAATTCAATGCTCAGGTTATTTCAGGAACTTTTAGCAGCTTTCTAGCTTGAAGGAGCAGAAGCAATGATAGGTGTGGAGGTGCTATAAGAATTCAGGATGCTTCAGAAAGCTAAATTACAGAAATATTCTAATGAATCAACTTCTAATATGCAGCCTAGATTTCCTTTTCCTGTCTTCAGAACATTGCTGCTTACGCCTTAAAGAAGTAACTCCACAACTACTGAAAAACTGTGAAATTACAAGATCAGAAGAGTAAGCAACTGCTTTTTTCATGCATGAGTAATCATTTTTTAAATTAAACATTTAAACCAATCACTTTCACTGTTTACAGGTCTTTAAAAACAGCTATGTACATTTTAATACACAACACATTCAGACCATCAAACCTTAAATTGAAGGATTTCATAATTTTTTCCTATAAAGTGTAACACAGAGGCTTATTAAACCCTCTTGGAAATATATTTCTATGATACCAGAAAGTATTCTTACTCAGCTAATTAAAAAACAGAAATCACAGAATCTGATATAATTTCCATTTATTACACTTAAATGGTATTTAGAGACAGATCTTCAAATGACACACATTTTTACTCTAAGTTAAGCCAGACAAAAATCAGATTTTAGTAGTTCTGTGAAAAAACAAAAGTGTATGGAACTCCAACTATGAAAATATTAAAAGCACAAACAGCTTTACTAAGACAACCTTGCAGTCTTTTAAACGTACTGTAAGTGACAGATCAACGTTTTCAAGCAGGGACAAAGTGAATCCATTAGATGAAATACTGTCATCATTACCTATTTTTAGCAGTAATAATAAATACAGTCATTATGATGATGAATAACTAATGAAATGGCAAGCCCAGGAAACAGCACTGCAAAGCTTTCAAGAAATTAGTCAGATCCTGGAATTGTAGGTATTACCAATCCATGTCTTATTTACCTGCTGACTTCAGTAGGACTTTTCAAATGCTGAATATCCTAAAGCTCAATGTAAAAAAAAGGAACAAGATAGAAAAAAAGCATATTACAGTAGACATCACACAGAGTTATAATTCAGCATTTAGAACAATTTGTGCTAAAAAAAGTGGCCACAGACCCTACTGTTTTACAGAACTAAAATGTGTTCTACAATCAAAACCACTTCAAATAATGCTATAATAGAGGGGAGCCTTGCACCATCCATTCTTCCAAGGACTTGTTAAATTCTATTTAAATTTTTAATCAGGAATTAGGTGGATATAAAAAAAATTTATAAATGTGACATACTTCGTACTGATTAAATGATCAACAAAATGGCATTACTGTGCTTTCATATACTCTGTCAGCACTGTGACTAAAATAATCTAATATCTTATCCCTACCTCAAAAAAAATATTTTAGCCATTTCCAAATTTTGAGGAATTTTTCAAAAGTCATTATCTAGAAATGGACTATTCTGGAGACAGTGCTTATTTTTTAGCTATTTTCCTTCAGAGAGCAAACATGGATATCTGAAACGTACCAGAATGTTAGCCTCAAAAATAGATGCCTGATTTTTAAGAACAGATGAAGTACAATATCAGGAAAAATCATGTAAACTATCAAAATGTTAGCAATATATTAATCTTTAATCTAGGATTTTATAAATTACCTGTTTTCTATAGATTTGATAACAAATCTTTTTCAATGGGAGACATTTCATTCTCTAATCATGTTTAAAGTTAATTCCCAGTTCTAGCACCATTCAGTTTCTTCTGATTTTATCTGAACAACCAGCTTTATTTACCAGTTGTCCCACCTTATGAGTGCAAAAAACAGTTTAACATTCATTAGATAATGAATGCCTAAAGATGGTCTGTTTATTCTACTGAACATAAAAAGGTGTTCCTTTAAGTATTTCTAGAAAACAATATTAAGTTGAATAACTGTACATCAGTATAATTTTCTGTGTATTTCAGGCAAACAGAATTAATCTTGAGAAACAAATCAATATAATATTTAGAATTTTTTAATGTAACATTTTATTTCATTATTTGTGGGTTTATATAAAATGGTTCTATTAATTTTTTTTTTACAGCAGATATCTAGCCCTTAAATGAAAATGTATTTTGATATGTTAACATAAAGTATGAATGGATGCTGTTCTGGGGATGGCACCATTATCTAATACACTATATACATTAAGAAAGTTTCAATGATGTAACTGCCTTTTTCCAAATGTTAATATTAATGCTAGCCTGAATGGCATCTCTCCAAACTTAATTTACTTTTAAACAATCCTATAGCATTGATACCTTCAAGCCTGAATAATGTAAACAAGAAATACTCTCCAGTTCATTTGCTTCTTGCACTTAGACACTGCTCAGAGAGATGGGAAGGTGGGTAAATCTGGCCATCTCCCATGATGTGACATTTTCTTTAGTCAGTTAAATGGAATACAGATGCCTTCATCTCACTCTAAAATTAAGGTCAAGAAGATTAAGAGAGTAATATGACACCCTTTTGCTAGGAAGATCTGTGTTTTCTGGCCCAGACAGAATATTAAAGATATTTTGTGCTATGCAGGTAATAGGAAGGCACTCAAAAAACTGTTATAGCCAATGGTAAGAAAATCCCTTGACTGGAAGATGAATGATATAGAATGTCAAGGTGGAAAATAACATAATTAAGGCTTTCCTTATTTTAATGAGACAGTTTTTTAACTTCTTGGAACTTCTTGGGCCTCTGAAGAAGTTTGAATGGAAACCTGGGAGCAGCCAGGCTCAAAATAAACCAATTTGCTAGCTTTGCCCTGTGCTGCATTACACACTCCACACATCTAGCACAGGATCTAATTCCACGTACTGGAAAATGATACAGAGCTAGGTGGTATGTTCCACAAGCAATACAGTTATGCTGTATTACAATGTTAACACAATGTTAATAGGGCAATCATAAAAAAAAGTGGTTTAGCATATTTTGCTTTTAATATCTTTATAACTGTGAAAAAATAGCCCAGGAATTTATATCAGAATAGTAGCAAAATAACAATGCATTTTTCTCAACATTTAGTTAGATAAGACAAATACATCTAGAAGCTGCATTCAGTCTTGTCTGTTCATAAGAACAACATTATGTATTCTGAGGGTACACGGAATGAAGCAATCCCAAATTGCTAAATAACTTTCAAAGATATAGTTGTTTTGTTCCATCAAAGTGTGAATGGAGATAGCTTGAAGAATGTCACAAAGACAGAAAGAAGGGCTAATATAAATCACAATGAAAATGGACAGAGAGAAAATATTTAAAAGGACAGAATGGAGGATTCCTATATGAGTGATTAGTTAGGATTTGGAATCTTTTTTATTATTTCTATAATAGTTTTCTTATTCTTGAATGATAACCATCTGGGTCTGGTTGAGATTATTATTCCTCTTTCTACTTGCTACTTCATCTAAAGTGAGGGCAAATCTCAAAATGAAAATATCACAGTATTCACAGGGTTAAAATAAATGATTTATATGCTCCTTTTTTCTTCCAACAGATTATGTCTTCCCTGAGGTGGAGTTTCTCAGAAGATTCTAATTTGGGGCTACAGAAGCTTTGTCCCAGGCAAGCACATCTTTCATATCCTAAACTCATATTGTATTAGGTAGAATGAAATCAATTGGATGTGTAAATTCCTTAAATAATAGCAAATGGAGCAAATTGAATTTCAAAGGAAAAAGAACGGTGAACCTGAAAAGCAGTGGTACGAAGGTCATCAGCAGAATTAACAAAAAAGTCTGGCAAAGTTACAGTTAGGCAGTCAGTAATACTGTATTGATCAGACTTTCTCAATCAATGATGTTGTGCCTAGATTATTGATGCAAAGGTATTAAGCAAAATTTTATTTCAGCTAACTTGTTGGCTCAGATGTCAACTGAAAGTCATTTCCCCAGTCAATCAAAGGTATGATAAATCTGAGCAGAGTTAGTTCTTCAACACCTTTGTATATATATATCCTACTTTCCAACTATATAATGAGCTTTGAAATGGCAACATTTGAAAGAGTACCTTAACTAGAAATAGCAAAGATACAACATTTCCAGAAAAATACAGAGAAGCGAGGAAGACTAAGTAGGGAATAGGAAAAAAGGGACACTTCATATGACAAGGGGAACTGGCAGGTTACATCAAAATACATCAAAATCAAAATCTGTGCCTACAGCCAGCTTATTAAAAACCAACCAACCAAACAAAAAAAAATGCAGTTTCCTCTTACTCATGACTTGTTCATGTCAGGAAGTCCTCCACTCACACAATAGCATCTGATAAAATAGGATCAAAAGCAAAGCAGTGGGTTACTGCAGAATAAACAAAAGCCCTCCAGAAGCACTAGGACTGGCAGTCTGGACAGTGACCATCCTATGGTTACTGCTAGTCTTCCCAAATGCATTTAGGTTTACCAAAACTTGGTCTACAGTCTGGAAGGGGAAGTAATATACAGCCTAGGAGAATAAACACACGAGTTTATGTAAATGTACACATTCATCAGTGAAAAATATGCTCACAAGGTACTTCACAGTGGTATCAAAATTCAGTGATAATGCAGTGAGATTCACGTTTCACTGAAGCTTCTTGTTTTACAATCTTGTGCTCAGCATGATCCTAAAAATGAGCCCTTCACACAAAAAATAACAACTATATATCACTGGGAGATCCAAGAACAGAAAGTGGTGCACTTGCAACAATAGTTGTATCATTTGACTTATCTATCAGTCACAATCTACAAAACCATTAGCTATAGTAAACTAAAAAAGTACTAAGAAAGTGTGTGTGTTTTTGCAGGGTTTGTTAGATTATGAAATATGTAATCGACTTCAATGACCTTAAACCAAATATCTACATATCTAGATCATATCTGATTCAGATGGCTGCAGTAGACATCTTTTTTCTATCTGGGTATTTGATCATATTAGCATCCTTTATGAATCCATCCACCAGCTACTTCATTATATTTAATTGTCAGTCTTAAGTACCTTGCTTTCATTTCCAAGGGCTTCTGTGATCTATCTTTTTGACATGTAGAAATACAGGCTTTCTCTGATGAGCCAGTGATATAACTCTACACTTCTCAGAGCTTGCTCCTGATCCCCACCCCAGGTCTTCCATTTGGGGCCTTCACTAGCAGGGATTCTTAGAAACTCTTCCAACCAGCTCAGCATCTGGTGTGCTGTGATCATGACAACGCTACCATTACCTATTTTCCCTTATTTCTGTCTTGCCTCTTGACTTGAAGTACACATACATGAGCAATCTTCTGATTATTTTTTGCACCTTTAAGTCTTATTTGTACAACACCTGTCATAACTAATAAGTGGCTTGTGATCCAGCTATTAGGGATAATGATAACACAAATAGTAACAGCAACATATACAGACTATTTCTGCACAGAAATACCTTCTGTTTGGCCTTCATACGCCATTAGCCAAGCAGATTCACTATTAATAAGTTGATCCCACTTTTGATGATACCTGAGTAGTTAGTAATCACTAACTTTGAATCCAAAAAACCCCAACTGTATAGTCAGAAGCAGTGAAATATCCAGTAAAGACCTCATCAATACCATAAATTACAACCCTAAAGATCCAATTATTGTGTTTCCAATTGGCTCTCAGACAGTATGACTACTACTTTAATTTTTCAAAATTAAATACAATTCTTATCCTCTACTCTCTTCTCTGTTCCTCCTGCTAATGGAATAAAATTTTAGGAATCATCATGGCACCTGGATATCCAGTGTTTTGAGGGTTTTTTCTCAACTCTTAAAATTAAGATTTAAATCTGTTCTGTCATCCTATTTTCAACTTCTTCTTCACTTGTGACAGCTATGTTTATTATTAACCATCCTTACTCTCTCTCCTTTGGATTATTAATTCTTTCTCTCAGTCACACCTCTAGTTTTTCAGTAAATGTTCTCCATCCCCTACTTTGTTGGGTCATTGAAAGTTACACTGACTAGACATGAAGAAACAAACATACCTCTCTCAAAGACTGATTTTATATTTTGCATCCTGGCCTTCATAAGTCTGACAAATGTCTCACAGAAGAGAGGCCTTGTTTGGCTTTGTTTGTTTGTTTTCCTTTTTTTTTCCTTACATAGGAGTTAAAAAACAGATTCTGTACTGATCATAGATTTAAATAACATGTAAGCAATGATAGCTTCTCTGCCACTGCTAGTAGCAGTCTTTTTCCAGTGGTAATTATGTCATTGCTATGTTTTTTCATGTTTGTACAATTGTAAATTTGAAGTAACTTCAGTGAAGCATAGAATGAGAATTGGGGGAAAAAAACCCAACTGTGTAGTGTATCTGTTTGTGATTAACCATCATGTTTCCACATGTTATATTCCTGCTTGAATTCAAGCAGTCTATGGAAACCTGATAAGCACTGTAATTATGGCCTGCTTGAATCAAGTCAGTCAAATAATGTCAAAACTAATTATCTTCTTTTCCAAAGGGCACAAAAATTTTGGGAATACACAAGAGAAAATGCAGATCTCAACATGTTAACAGTGTATGAACCAGTCTCAGAGTATTCATTCCCTTATTCTTGCTGAATTGGCAATGATGTGACTTGAAAATTTATTGATGCATTTTCATTAGAGTCATTGTTAGCCTTTTTTTGATACAGAAGCTATGCTTTTATAATAGGATCCTTTGCTATATGTCATCTCTCTAATTTGGTCCACTAGCTGGAAGAAAATTTAAGAATAAGGAGAAATGGGTTGTATTATTAAAATATTACAGTTGAAAAACAAACAATAAAAATATCAACAAATGTAACTGATTTTCAGAGGTCCTGAGTTTGACGGGATTTTAAAGTGTTCAGTATTTTAAAAAAATCAGAATTTCTATGGAGTCTGAGCTAAAGTTTACTGTCCAGGAACTGAAACCTGTTTATTTTCATGTGCCTGGGATCAGGCCACTCAGGTGCCAGATGTCAGACAACTAATTTCAGATATTTTGTGCCAAGTGCATTTTGTTTCCTTGCCAATCTAGAGCCAGATTTTCTGCAAAAGGTAATAGTTTTTAACCTGAGCAAGACTTGTGGAATTGAACCCAAAATATATCTGGGTGCTAAACATTCATTTCACAAATATGGCATAGTTCTACAAAAGTCTTCAGAGATTAAGTATTTCTTCATGTAGTTTACAAAATTAAATGCAATATTTTCTTCAAATACATATTCACATACATTTCCTGTTGAAAATTCTTAGATATTCTGAAGAAAATTTTAGTGCAAATTTAGGGTTTGAAATTCCTGTTTTCAAAACCATCAATGATCTTGATGGAGATTGTTGATTGTAGAAGATTTCAGACAAAATGGAGGTGACAGAATACTAAGGGTATAGCTACACAATGTTAATAGTCAACCTGACAGGATAAATCTCACTTCATAAATTCAGGTTTTTAATAAAATCCGTTGCATTTTATTAATTCAGATTATGATTTATCAAAATAATTTCCATAATAAATGCCGTTGGGAACATGATTAGCAAGAAGTAAAATCAAAATAGTAATTTCTGTTGGACATTTGATTATTTTTGTACATAATATTGTGAGAAAAGGAGGTACAATCGTAAACATTGTGATATTTTTCAGTATTTACGGTAAATCTGTTGTTATTTAATTGCTTGAACTTCCTAATTGAAGAGAAGGAGAAGACATACTAATGTAGGTTATCAAATTAATGCTTCTATTCTCACATTTAAGGCCAATCATAGATATTACTCCTGTTTTATCTAAATACATAATTTTTGCCTTGCTATTTTAAGAATTACACTGATCCTGGTTGCTTTTACCCAAACTAACTTTATTCCCACTTCTGTGACATCTCACTTAGGCAAAACACTTTAATCTAAAACCAGCAGAAGTTCTGTATCTTGACATTACTCAAGAAATGATACCCTAATGCTTCCTACAAGATGTTAACTCTTGACATTACTCAAGAAATTATACCCTTATGCTTCCTACAAGATGTTAACTCATTAGGAGACAAGCTGAGAAGAGACAGATATGGGGTCTTTTTTAAAAACATGTATGCAAGATTATATAGTATGAGTGTGAATATACATATTTACACTCACAGAGTATATATGCAGTATATCTCAAAATGTGAATTTATGGATTTCACAGTGTAACTTTTCATATTTATGTAGAAACATATATGCTTATATACACAGATGCATATTTAAGCAATTTTCTGTTATATTACACTAGTGCCTTGAGAGACAGCTTGTAATCTTAGTCTGTAAACTCTTTGGAACAGAGAATATCTCCTTATATGCTTATGAATTTCTCTGGGCAATTAGACCATGACCCTTTACCAAGATCACTGAGCACAGCTACAGTCACAAAACGTATTATTTCTGTATGTGGTTTTGCCTTAAATCACTCATCTGTTTCCACAAATTTATATGTATTTATTAGTTCCATTGTACGTGTAAAATTGGACATAAATATTTTAAAATGTTTATGTATTGCACATTTCCACGTATGATTCTACTAGCACAGAAACATTCGCTGTCTCTGGTACATTTATATACATACACGATACAAGGACATTATTGTACCTGTAAAGTCAGACATTCTAGATTTCTTGCAATGAAAACTGATGCTTTTAAAGGCAACTGTGATAAAAGCATTTGCTTACTTTGAGAAATTTTTCAAAAGGAAAAATTAATGTATGAAATTTTGTGGATTCTAGAGATGAGTGAAAGGTATTGTAGCATCGTATAGTGACCATGTGGATCTCACTAAAGCCATCCCTTTACAGGTTTCTGCAATCCTGCTCTACTTATTTAAACTTCTTTATGCAAGATAAGTGTCTTATTGTATTACAGAAAGCACTGCTCTGAAAGTTCAGTGACAATAACACTGAAGACCAAAATAACATTATATGGTATGCTACCAGTGGAATGCAAATGGCAGGTAATAGAATCTATGACTAAATAGTTGCTTAACTACCTAATTCCTTGATTAATGTTTTGATGTATTTCTTAGCCTGTAACTTATGCAAAGAAATAGCTATGCATTTGTGATCCTGCGGAAATTTTACAATGAAATCACAGAAAGAAGTATCTGAAGCTCTCTCTTAGCCTGGAACAGGCTACTCGGGGAAGTCACCATCCCTGGAGGTACTTAAAAGGCCTGTAGATGTGGTGCTTGGGGAAATAGTTTAGAGGTGTATTTAGCAGTGCTAGGCTAACAGTTTGAATTAACAATCTTACAGATTTTTTTCCAACCTAAACAGTTCTATGATTCTATATTCAGACTGCCATTTCATAAGGAGAAATTTAGGACAATTTCATTACTTCTTTTAAAGTTTAATTACCTATGATGAATGGTCCAAGTAATCGTAACTGTTAACTGACAATGATGTATACTACTGTCATTTAAAAAACTTTTCTATTATTGACCAGGAGATCACATTGATTCTTAAATATAAGGTCAGTTTATCTGCATCCTCTGAAACATTTCAAAATGTAGGATGAAAAATAGCATTTTTTTTTAATGAACACCAACATATAAATCATGAAAAGAAAATATTCTGCCTATCCATTTAAGAGTACCTGCATATTTTAACAACTGTAGAAAGGCCTACCTATGGCCCTAGGCTAATTTTTCCTATTGTCTAGCAAAGAAAATCTAGCTTTCTGAGAAAGACTATTGAGACTGAGTGTATTTTTTAGGTGTGATTTGCAAAAAAAGTAAGTAAAGTTCTATGCTTAAGACATTAACTTTTTCTGAAGCATCATAGAGTTTCTCTGCCACAAATTTTTACTGAGTTAATCTTAAGGGTCAATCAAAAAAAGAATTTGCTCTAGGTCACTGGTAAGTGAGCATATAAAATCAACTAAAAACCTCACTCAGAATTAATGCAAATTAAAGAAAGAAAGTAACATATTAAGAAAGAGCCTTCTGAAATGTGCAGTATGATACAGCCAGTGCTTTAATTTTTGTTAGAAGCTTTATGGTTAAAGTGCACTCTGATATTAAAAATGCATAACAATAAAGTATAAAACCATTTCCTTATTGCTGGCATTTATGCAAAACCACTTACAACCATTCAAAATATTAATATCCTTTCTTACCTAGCAATTAATGCTGCACTATGGATTCAGTACTCCATGCACTAGAAAACAGCACTACCATACTGTATTGTGACCCACAGTACTTAATTACACAACAAAGTTCTCGACTTTAAGTCACAGAAATAAAAGTCAGGGTTAGGTTTCACAGTAAAAACATGTCAAAATCCATAAACAATTTCAAATGTATATGCTGTGCACACTAGAGAGCAATTTGGAGAGTAAGAGACACATTTCTTGAAATTACGGCATGCCAGATTTTACTACCCATTTTTACTAAGTAGATTATTAGTAGCAAAAATGTTATGCATGTTTGTAAAAATAGACACAATAAACATGTGCTCTCGATTGTCTGCAAAGAGAAATATGTATATGCTGTTTTCATTTCCCTGTGTACTACTTTACTGACCTTTAGGCCTCAGTCCCTCATTTGACTTGTACAGAGATTGTTTCTTAGGAAGATTAGCGAACAATTATGCTGTCAAAGAATAAGCAAATAAATAGAGTGACTTCCTATTTAAGCTTTTACACAGAATGGAATCCAAAATTAGTCTTGGCTTTATTACCAAGCATGCCCAAGAGAACAGTTATGTGTAGTGTACAGGCCCAGATTCCTCCGAGTTAAATTAAAATTTAACTGTATTTTTTTCCAGCAGAAACCCAAAGCTTCAGTATCATAGTAGAGTAATGAAATTCAGACTTTTTTGTCATCTTGTAGAACACCAGGATATTGGCTTTAAGTGTCAGAGTTTTACTAATTGTTTTCTGAGAAATTTTCAATCGTTGAGTGAAGGTTAACTAGAGAAACCTTTGCTTTTATTTTAACAATAGTTTGAATTATAACTTGCAGTCAAATTCTTCTTCCAGATCCATGCACACAGATGTAGCTGAAGTTGTAACTTTTTCATTGGCAAGTCTTATACTTTTTGTAACTGGAAAATAAAGCTTCTCAAAACCTATGCACTTGTATTGTTTGCCCTCCACACTTTACAAGGTTAAATCTTTCTTAACTAAGGCATTTCAGCTGATTCAGTTCTAACTACAGAATGTAAGTTGGAATCCATGGATAGTGAATGACTGATATCAACATGTAATAGGATGAGATCCAGAGATCCACTCATTGTATCAATATGACAAACAAGCAGTTTAAACCAGGTCCCTTAAGCAGTTTTGATTATTTTTTTTTTGGCATCTGAGGGGCCAGTCATGGTCAAGAAGGTCCATTTCTAATACAGCTCTTTTAATTAATCCATTTTAATATGTCTTGAGGAGAGTAACCAGAAAAATTTTGAAGTTTTACTATCAGTCAGACTTTTCTTATATTGTGATAATAATCATTCAAGCCATTAGTTATATTCTCAGTAGCCTTAGTTACATCCAAGTGAATATTAAAAGGTTGAACTTAAATATTACCAATTATTCTGGGTTTGTCAGTTGTGAACCATCTCAACATGACCTTTTTGCTAGAAAAAATAATTTGGGAATGAGGGAGGTATATCCTGGAATAAAAGGTTTCTGACCTTGAAATCTACTTCTTAACACAATGTGGCAGAAGTATGTTTTTTTTTATTTCTTAAACCTCATGGTTGCTTTTTTTTCAGTTCAAGAAAGTGGCTCTAAAAATGCAAAGCTCCTAGCCGGTGAAGGAATGCCTTTGGCCTGGCAATGTTGCACTATATTTGCTCATGGATTGGTCAAGCATAAATTTAATATTTGACTCAATAAGCACAGTCAGTATCTCTAGATCCAGAATACAGTCTCTAGCCTGGAAGACTTTTTACTTATGCCCAGGGGTATATTTTATTAACTGTCCAGAAAGATTTTCATTATATTTGTTAAAATTTTTATATTTGCATTATATTTGTATGAATTTTAGTATTACCCTATCAATGCATATATGCTCTGCATTCAATTACAATACTCACGTACTATAACATCTTATTCCCTAAGAATAGCTGCATCCACACTCCTCAAATAGCTTGGCAGTTTACTCTCATTATTTTCATATTAGATGTATCTGTAATGTCCTTATTTCAGAAGTTATTAAAAATAAATACTCAGAAAAAACTACTAGCCACTTCATATGGTACAGAATCACTTCTGGTATTAAACTACTATGACTATTATTGGTTTTATATTTACTGATTCCTGAAGTAGCTGCTGATTCTAGTTCTGTCCATCCCTGCAGTGGTGCTACAGGTGCTTCATCAGTGACCAAATGATTTTCATGTTTTTCTGTAAATAACATTGCCTGCAGAGATCCTGGAATTACTGTGTGAAGACCCCAAAGCAAACAATTATTCTCAAGAGACAGTTCTGATATAGGATATAATGTTTCAAAAGAACTGCTGACAAATGGTTGATGTGAATTAAAGCACATTTTGGAGGGGAGAAGGGAAGCTTTTTCTTCTTGGCCATTTGTCATACTATAGAATTCAATGTTAGAAATTAATGATTCCAAAGTAATTACAAAAAAAAACCCCAACAAAACAACCCACATTTGCTGCCTATTCTAAAAATAAGCCTACATTTATGATGAAAATTATGACAATAATATTAAAAAAATAATCTTATTGCAATATCTGCCACTGATATAAATATCTGATAACTCCTTAACCTGCTCTGCAGAGCATATGTATGTCTAAAAATTAGATTAGGTTTTGTGGTGCCTGGGCACCTCAAATGTCTCACCTGGAGAACTGCAAATAACCTAAAATTCATTGATCAGAATCGTGTACCTGAATTAATGCCAGATTTAAGGTTTCAGACTTTCTACTTTTCATCTACCTTTCCTTTGTTTCTGAGAAGCCTGTCTCAAGGAAGGAGAAGGAACATAGAAGTTCAGATTTATCTGCAGTACTCTTACTTGGTGAAAAATTTCAGGTGGTGATCAGACTCTGAAAATTTAAAATTAAGGTCTCAAACCACTGATTGCAAATCTCAGGTCTACAATTTGTAGTTTAGCTCTTGTGAACTTCTGAAAATCTCTAAGAAAACCATTTATTTTTGTAAATGGTAAAATAAACTAACAAATAGCATGTGCAGTAACCATGAAAGATCAATGAGACAGCAAAAAGGAACTTAATAAAGAACTTAAAAATGTAGTATCTGAGTTAAATCATACTGTGATCTACTTTGGAAAAAAAGCCCTCAACCAAACAAACAACAAAGTAAATGAGAGTATAACACACATATATATAAAGAAAAACAAAATAAAGTAAAGGTTACAGGGACAAAAAATCATGTTAAGAAGCAATTTAGGACGGATACATAAAGTCTAAGTATTGCTGTTTGTTCTCATGCAATCAATAAACAGTAGTAGCATCACAAGGAAATGGGAACAGGATTATATATTCTATTCAGAACAAGAGAACACAGAGTACAGGACTGCAGAAAAACTGAACTCCCTCCACTAACTCAATAGAGAAATATTCAGCTTGCCAGAACAATATATTCAAACAAAATAAGCTCATATGACATTGAAATTATAATGATACTTAACATTTTATGGTCTTGAAAATAAGAAACATTTGAGAACAGATATGAAACATTTTTTCATTAATTTTCTCAAATAAATGTTACCTTAACTTTGTAGAAGGAAGTGTCAAATTTACAACTGGAAGAGCAATACATGATATGTCTATCACTTTTTAGAATACTATCTTTGGCTAAACCAGGGCATTTCCAACTTCCTAGAAGCTGACACAATCTGTGGCACATATGGGATAGAAGCCTACTATTAGAAATCTAAGAATTTCACTGTTTAAATCTTTATATAACTTTTGCTCTCTTGCCCAATTTAGTGTGGTCTAAAACAGTATTGAAAGTTTTTTCCCATGTCTGTCATCTCACAGCTTCATGAATCTCTGCCTGCATAATTCTTGGTATGCTGTGCTAGGAACTATTTCTCCATCACCCAAATTTGGAACAGATATTTTACTGTTGCTCATTCTTTTCTTTTACACCTTTCTTTGAAAGGAAAAATCACAGGAGTGGGCTTGCGATTTGCTCACAGTTCCAAATAATCCTTTTACTGTTTGTGGGAAAAGTTATGTGACAATGAAGTTGGGATGCCTATATCAGTCTATTCTTCCAACAAAATCCTTTCCCAGTATTTACTGAACAGAAGGCAAGCTTCATACATTGTTAACATAATGCCAAGAAATCTTTTCCCACAGCTAAATTCTTGATCACTTCAGTGATACAATAGCAAGTAATTTCTATTCCTCTGCAGTATCTGGGAAGAATACTACAACCTATAAGATTCCTTCAATCCACATTTGTCATAATCTAAAATATTATTGATTAACCAGGGTATAGATGCCTCCCTTAACTACATATCTGGGTTATGAAACCCCTGAGAAATTTGTTTAAAGTCTCCTAAAGGGCAAAGTTACACAAATTTCTTGCAGAAAGTTTCTCCTTTCCAAAGGAAGTTAATGTGTGACTTAGACTCAAGGTGAATAACCTGATAGAATATTACATGGACCGAATTTTCAGTTTAAAAACAACAGCAACAACAAGAACCCAACAAACAACAAAAAAAAAAAAAACAATGCCCAGGAGTCAACAGAAGGAATAAGAGAAGGTCAGGCTGTAAGTACACTGACAAGTCTGGATCAGGAAATACTACAGGGGAGGGGAATGGGAGTATTTCAACTTAATGTGCCAATCTTTAGCTGTGCCATTCCCATAGGGTGTATTCTGCCATCATTACTCATGTCAAGTAATATATTATGTTATGAGGTATTCCCACTGACTTCAATTTCAGTTGATTTCATCCTACCTAGTCATAGATAAGAAATTCTTCAGCATAAGAAAATGTAACAGATAGAGGTCCTTGGCTCAGCTTGAGATATCTGTAGTTCCTCAACCGATGATAGATACATACAAAAAATATATGTGATAGTTGTATTTTTGATTCACTGGTTTCAGAGCTATTTTTGGAACATATTTCTCAGCTAAATAAATCTGGTTTTTAGAGATTAATGGAACATTAATGCTTAAACTGTGAAGTGTGTGCTTATACTGGAGATGTCTCATAAATACTACCAGAAAAAAAAAGGTAATTACCTAGAAAGGAGGGGACAATGCACTTCCAATGATTCTGAACTTCATTGTCCAAAAAAGAAAAGGACTGGAGAATACCTGACCTCTTTGCAGGTCTGGAGTCTAGCGGCGTATATGTTATCATATGATTTAGTAGATTTGAGGAGAATTTTACTGAAGTGCTCTTGCTGGTTGGGTCTGGTTTTTTTTTTTTACTTTAAAAGTGAAAGATGCCAGCATCTAATGTTGTATCTTTCATTTGATTTTCCCACCATAATTATCATTCATTAACCAGTATTAGCAGTGCCATATCATGTTGGATGATGGTCATGTGGGGAAGAAAACCTGGGCCATGAAAAAGAAAGCTGAAGAGGCAATATCCAGACATTAGGAGTTCCACTACAGGGCAACTGAATTAAATTGTAAAGAAAACCAAACCTTTGGAAGACATCGTTATGGGAATTGATGTCAAAAAGTCTCTGTTCTTGGAGCCATGTAGTCAAACAGGCTTATCACAGCAGGTAAACCTCTTCCAAAGACATATGAGTTATCATAATTCTCCTCTTTTCGCCTTAGAGGAAGGTGAGTTATTCTTGATGAAATTGCTTCATTTTCAAATTAAAAAAAAAAAATCGAATCAGTCCAAGATTGTTTCAGAGTTTAGAAAGCACTTTCTTAAATGCATCTCATATGCCAGTAAGGTACATGTGGAGCTGTTTTACTGCTACAATTCAATATTTTTTGAATTAGCATAAAGATTTGGAATTATTCAAAGACAGAAGTTAGCATTAGTGCTGGAGCCTAATTAAGCTTACCTAAGCAGATATACCCTTATTTTGCTTTTAACATGGGAGAAATAGGATGCTTTGCTGTGTAATTAAGAACAGTAGGCCACTACACAATGTTGGCAAAGCTGTTTTCCATTGTAAGAACTGCACAATGTCCTCTATTGCACAATATTAATTGCTAGATAGGAAAGGAGATTCATATTTTGAATAGTGTAAGTGGTTTTCCATCAATGCTAGCATTCAGGCAATAACTTTATATCTTACCAGTATACATTTTTAATAATCCTGGGACTTCTGTCTGTCAATAAAGGATAATCTATACAGCTGAAAAAATATCTACATCCTGCTGGTCATCCGCACACTAACCTGTATACCTTTATTTGGATGTTTTCATCTTCCTGGTAAACAGAGACACCAGACTGACTTGTCTTCCTTTATTCGTATGATTTTAGTATTACAATATTGCTAGTCCTGTTGTTAAAAAATCAGCAGATTTACATGAAGTGATATTATTTCTCTTTTTCTGATTTTTTGGTTATTTTTGGATTATGTTTTCAAGCTTTTCTCCACAGCTACGAAAGCCAGAAACATGTACATTTTTAAATGAAAGGTGAGAGTCTCTTGTTATCGCTTGTGTCCAGCAGCTGGTGCTTCAAGCACAGCATTAAATACTGCAAGACTTATGATAAAGCAGCAAGAGCTGGGAGGAATGAGTTTATTTGGGAATATGGTTTATTGGTAGAGAACAATGTTCAGCATTGGCTTAAAAGAGAGGTTCAGTATGGGATGGGATTTGGTCTCTGTGAGTGCTTATTAAAGCCACTCTAAAGAGCTTGACAATGTCTGTTTCCAAATGTTTTTTTTTCATGTGTTGATGTTAAAGGGAAAAAGCTACATAAGAAGGAAAAAACTACTTTCTTAAAAAGGTTGTCAGAGGCATAGAATCAGCCTGATAGCACAGTAGAAAGGAAAATATTTTATTTCTTTGTTTTGCTTTGTCATCAGACATTTATTAACTATGTGCAACAACAGAAAGTAGAAGTGGTTGGAAAAGACTGTTTCATTTTAATTTTTTAAACCTGAGGAGTGGGAGGTTGGTTTTGCATATCTATGGGCACTATGAATTGTGAATTGGAGGGGCAGGGCAAAGTCAATCTGCCAGTTCTACAAAGTAACACTTGGTGCTTATCATAAGGCCAAAACATAGAATATGAAAGTAGTTTCAATTACAGTACACTGAAAGTTACATTTCCTAGCAATGTAACCTCAGGCATAAGAGGAGGAAAAGAAAAACCTTTCTTGAGCCATGTTCTAACCCTTCTTACACTGCCTTTACTGGTGAATGTCTGGAGAACATCCTAGGAATTTGTACTAAAATTAACTTGCTGCTAATTTCTATTGTTCTGTTTGCCTGTGCTCATGGGAGATGCCATCTCAGCTGTTTGAGGATGGGAAAAGGAATGGTTAATCTTGCGTCCTATTGCACTACTTAAAAGATCGAATTTCTCAGTGAAGTTTAACACTGACCTTGCCTTTAAGTTGCATTCATCCTTGTTCCCACCAATTTCTTCTTTCATTTGACCTTATCTCAAATGTTTTCTCCAATGATGTTTTGTCAAGTGTCAAAGATAAACTTAAGCAAACACCTGACTACTAGAAGATGATTCTAGGTATATTATGCATTCTTGGACTTAAATAAGGGTGGGGTTTTTTGTCTGTATGTCTCCATTCAGCAAAATACTTATGCTTATAAGCAACCTTAAGGACATATATACTCTCTGAGAAATAAAGAATTACTTGTCTGCTTTGACATGCTCTTGAGAATTTTTCTGAACCAGGCTTTTAAAAAAGCAAAGCTAGACCCCATGTTCCTCATTTTACACTTTCAATTTTGTGCCTACAATTGTCCACAAAGGAAAACTTTTAGGAACACTTGAGAGCAGTTTAAAGTTCTAGATGACTGACTCATAAGCACAATTTGGTTTGGTTTTTGGTTTTGTTACAGTCAGGATTCAGTCACTGAGATGCATTAGGGCCAAGAATCCTTTCTGCAAGTTTGGCCTTTACATAGAACAATTGCATCTTAATCATAATGGAAAATCTCAACTTACTGCTGCTTAGAAATTAGTATACGTCACATATGATTATCAGGAATACTAAGTTGACTTCAAAATTAATATTAGCTGAAATTTGGAAGTGCTAAATTTATAATTACTCTGGTCAAATATTTTGACCAATTCCCTTTTATCAAAAGGAGTGGCTTGTACTCTGCTGGCCTATGAAATCTCCAGCTACTGTCACCTTCCAGTCCAAACTAGACAAGATAACTTTGAAAATTACTAGTTCAAAATTCCTCTCGGTTTACCTCTTTTTAAATTTTTTTCTTTTTTTTTTTTTTTTGCACACAAAAGGACACTGGCAATCTTTGCTATGTTAATCTAGAAAAACTCACCAATTTTTATTTTTCTTCAAACCTACCTTGTTTGCTGACCACATTTCCATTAAAGGCAAACTATTTTATACAACTCTCGCCAGGAACAAAAAAAAGCTCATAGTAGAACTCCCCCATAATAGAATCATTTAAAATCGTGACTTATTCCAGATTTAAGGTAACTATTTTCAGATGTTTCTGCTATCCTTGACACAGGCATGAGAGTCAGGTACTTAAGCTCCTACACCACAGGATTTCAACAGGGATAGTTTACCTGTAAGATATTTCTTCCTCTTAAATTTAAGAAGGCTATTTCATTCATGAGCTGAAGTTGTTCTTTCCCCAAAGCTAGGTGGATTACACAATGTCAGAAAGGAGAGCAAATAACAAGCCAGTAATTTAGCCAGTATGTCAACAATAAAATAAAACCTAAAACAAAAATGGAAATGGTTTTGTTTTTACGTGACAAACTTCCTGTTATAAGAAATTTACTGTTCTTATTTTTGAAATATTCCAGAAGCATAAGGAATCTCAAAATAAATACTTTAGATATATTTGTAGGCGCTTGTAAATTGCTGGAGTGAGATACTTCTGTATCACCTTCAAAGTCCAATGTTAAATGTAGAAAGAAGCCATTAATTATATAATATTATATATAATTATAAATAATATATAATTAATGATAGAGTAATTTATACACAATAACTGCTTCTACATAATGCTTCAAAGCCACTTTTAAGCCATTTAAGCCTTTTCAATTTGTGATAAATATCTATCAAGAAATTACAGTTTAGAATTTAAAGCAATATTTAAACTGATAACAGATACTTAATTTTAAATAAATTTTAGTATATAAAAAAGAAATTCTCATGATATACAGCACACGATTTCCATCTTCTGATCATCCAGAGAGCAAAGAGAAGCATTAGAGTTAAGTTCTTTGAGTTGTTCCTAAGTTATTAACTTCCACATTACCCAGAATATGGATGACCATAAGGGTTACAACACCAGCTATGGCATGCTGAAAATTGGATTACCAGAGTAATAATTCTCTGCTTGAGAATTCTAAAGGGGAAGGTGGCTGGAAAGAGGTGTTTGTAAAGGTGGGGGTGCTTCTAGAAAATTATTTTATGAGAATTCTAATTGGAGGAGAAATACAAATTATGTGTCAGAACCAAATCCTGCTACAGGCAATATCTCCGTCATCTCTCAGCTACCTCTTTTCATTTTGTGCATTTTTTCTCAGTACAAATATTCTCCAGTCTGAAAACTGGCAGATCTCAGAGTTAGAAACTGCCTCATGGAGATTATTCCACCCTTTTCAGAAAAAATGGAAAGATAGATCTATCCATGCTAGTTGTTAATACTCTTAAGCTTTTCAAGCTCTTTTAGGCAGCAACAGTAAGTTTGTGCATTTTCACAGTGCCTCTGGCAACTACAGTATTATATTGAATAAAAATGATGGAGAGAGGACTTCTGCTGAAAAACAGTCCTCACCACATTGTCTGCTCTGGATTTTTTCAGTATTTACCATAATAAAACAGCCTTAGAGTGAGCATTGTGTCAGGAGTCAAATGGATAATGATATTCCTATGAACAAGGAGTATTTTGCTGAGAAACAAACTCCTTTCCAAGTTGGTAACAAGTGAAACTCAAGTAGAAATTCTCATACAATTTTTATAACTGAGGGGAAGTGCTATCCCAGTAACTCTTGACTTTGTTATTACAAATTAAAATTCAGTTATTGCCCATTTAAATATACAAAATAGTTTCCATGGAAATTTAGTTGCATTGTTGGCCCATTTGAAACAAGCAGATGGTGAATGAAGGGGGAAGGATGCAGGCAAAGACACTAATGGAATTTCTCCGGTTTTTACCAGTTCACAAAAAAAGTAGCTAAAGTCAGCTTCAGCACTGAAGCCAACTCTTGGAAGAGTGGGCTAGAATTGCAGAATCGTTAGGGTTAGAAGGGATCTTTGGAAATCATCTAGTCCAACCCCCAACAACAGGACAACTGTTGAAGGACAACAGTAATACTATTCTGCTGGATTATCTTGTACATATTGTAAATAATATGCTATATTTGCATCTAAACATTCTAAAACTTTTAAAAATAAGTCGTAAGAAAGCATATACAGAAAAACATTTTCTCAAAGTCATGTGCAGACATGCACATGACAATACCTCACAATGAATTATTCATATTTTGAAAGTAACCTCCATTCAAGGAGGTCCCAGCTTCCTCAAATGATTAGCTATTTTAGAATCATAGAATATGTCAACTTGGAAGAGACCCATAACTGAGTGTTGCCCAGACACTCCTTGAACTCTGACAGGCTTTACAGGCTTGACCACTTCCCTGGGAAGCCTTTTCCAGCAACTGACCACCCTGTCAGTAAAGAACCTTTTCCTAACATTTAATCTGATCTTACCCTGATGCAGCTTCATTCCATTTCCTCATATGCTATTGCAGATCACCCGAGAAAGGAGATCAGCACCTCCACCTCCACTGCGCCCCTTGGGGAAGTTCTACGCTGTGATGAGGTCATCCTTCAGCCTTCTCTTCTCCAAGCTGAACAAACCAAGTGACCTCAGCCACTCCTCATAAGTCTTGCACTCATGGTCTCTCACTGTCTTTGTCATAGAGTCATATCATAGAATACCAGGTTGGAAGGGACCTCAAGGGTCATCTGGTTCAACATTCTTGTCAAAAGCACAGTCTAGACAGGATGGCCAAGAACCATGTCCAGCTGAATCTGAAAAGTATCCAACACTGGGAAATATACCACTTCCCTGGGGAGATTATTCCAATGGCTGATTGTTCTCCCTGTGAAAAATTTTCTTCTTGTATCCAACCATAATCTATCTCCCTGGGAGTAACTTGTACCCATTATCCCTCATCTTTTCCATGTAACTCTTCCTAAAAATGGAATCTCCGTGTCTCCTTTGTGGCCACCTTTTAAATACTGGAACAAGGTGATAAGACTTTTCTCAGCCTTTCCTCATAATGCAGGCTGCCAAGTCCTTTGATCAAATTTGGTCATCTTTGGTTGTCCTCCTTTGGGCACAACCTAATAGTGTGATGCCCTTCTTATACTGAGGTGCTCAAACTGGCACACAGTACTTGAGGTGGGGCAAATCAGTGCAGCTTAGAGTGGGACAATCATCTCCCTTTACTGACTGCCTACGCTGTGCTTATTGCACCCAGGAATGCACTTGGCCCTTTTGGCTGGCAGGACACACTTTTGGCTCATGTTCAACTTGCCATCAACCCAAACCCCCATACCTCTTTCCACAGGACTGATCTCTAACCTCTCATCCCCCAATTTGTATGTGTAAACAAGATAACACCATTCCAGTTGGAGAATTCAGCACCTGCTCTTGTTAAATTTCATGCAGTTAGTGACTGTCCAACTCTCTAGTCTATCCAGATCTCTATGTAAGGCATTTCTACTCCTGAGGGACTTCACAGCTTCTCCTAGTTTAGTATTATCAGCAAACCTAAGGTGCACTCAGGTCTGGTGTTGTGATGATTTATAAAAATCCCCAAAAGCACTTGCCCTAAAATTGAGACTTGATATTTTGATTAATAGCTTGGCCACTCTTTTATCTGTGGTTATATATATATATTTACAATTCAACCATAATCAGAAAATCCAAATTATATTTTGCTTTTCCATAATTGGACAAAGATACGATCATTACTGCTATGAATACTTCTCAGTGCTTTAAAAGTAGTCTGCCACCTTTGAATAACTTCAGTGTCACATCAGTCAAAGTCAGCAAAGGCGCATGAGCATGGCCCTCATGATTCAGGACTCAGCCTATACTGGTGATGATTATTTGTTGTCTCTTTTTGCCCAAAACCACACTTGCAGTGGGGCAACCAGAACATTCCATTGCTGCCTCACCTCTGAGCTGTCCCTCTGACCCACAGTCATACTCACGTATTAGGAAAAGGGTGTTCAGTATCCTAATAGCACAAAAAGATTTAACAATCTCTTTCCTTGTGCTTCTTCACCATTAAATTAATTTCAGTATTCAATGAAAATGACCACAACAGTTCATGAATGTGCTTAGCAAATTAATTTTTAAATCTAAAGGAAGTCTTGATGCTGTTAGCATTATTTAGCATTTATCAACAGTTGCACAGGTTTGACGGCAATACTAAATTGTTGAGAAGAGCCATTATAAACTCAAGCAAGACATGTTAGTTCAAGTGTGGGGTACTGAGAGATGTAGCTAGAACAAATATAGTAAGTGGTAAGTAACAAAAGATGTTATTAATGTGTCTAGATCTGACACAGGAATGTAGAAGAAGAGCTAAAGCACTGAGGTAGGGTCAAGGCCACCATGCTTTCACAAGAATCTGGGAAAAGCAGTGTGTTCAAAAGATTCCCCAATACAAATCTTTCTGATTTTGTTCCCTCATCATATTTTCCTCTTGCTACCTACCTGTGACTCTCAGCTGCCTGAATGGTATCACAGTATCTAGCATGTTAAGGTGTTGCCTTCAGGTTTTATTAATGTTTTCCAATCATTTTCTAGTTTCCTGATGCATTAGCTTGTCAAAAACACCTTTTAACAGATAGTATAATAACTGAGCATTGAACATCTGTTCAAATTTGTTGTAGATAAATACTGAGTTGGATAGCCACAAATATGTAATATATTATTGCTAGTAGATATTTTTCTGCAGTAAATAATTGCTACCTGGAAAATTAATTTACTTTTTTATTATTAAAAACTGACAGGGAATAATATAAAAGGTATGGACTTTGTCAATTCTGCATGAAGAGATGAAATAAGTTTTTTGGGTTTGCTTATTTTCTTTCACTTGCAATTTTTGAGTGAGATTTTGGGGGATCCTCATCTTATATCAATATTTTTTGAGCCAACATTTTGACATTTTTTCTGTCTTGCATAGATATGGGATTTGTGTATAAATCCATCCCAATCTTTACAGAATTAGTATTTTTTAGATATACAAAATGAACCATTTCATATATTATGAGTTTTGTTCCGATGTGTATACATCTGAAGTCTTGCTTTCTTCAGATTGATTAACTCAGCTTTTGCAATGTTTTGTAATCTAGAAATTGCACATTCTACATTTGGAAATGGCTCATATCTGTAAAATAGAAAGCCCTTCATCCTGAATAGCAGCTTCAGATTAATATTAGACATTGTGAAATCTCTTTTAAAATACATGGTAAATGGTAAAGCTGAGAACATTTATATATAACAATTTATATAGGGTTGCTAATCTAAATACAAATGCTGTGCTTCAAAAGCTCAGATCAGTTATAAAAATGTTCTCTCTAAAGAATTTGAAAATTAAAATGTCTGTATGTAGAAACACATTTTAATTTAAAATGCTTAAAAATAAGTAGCAATCATCTTATTTTTCTGTGTGATACAATTATGGAATAACAAGGAGGAACGTTTTTGAAGTATATTTAACAAGTAGCTTGTTTCAGCCTGGATATTAGCTTGATTTACCATCTGCAGAATTACCAATAACATGATGCATTTATTACCCGTAAAAGCTATTAGCAGGTCATTTTGTTCAGTTCATCATATGTGTCTTGAGACACAATCTGGCGTCTAACAGATTTTCATACATTGATGTCACAGAGAATCAGACTGTTCTTTAATTGATTGTTTCTTGCTAGACTACTTTGATTAAAACAGGTTGTGCTATTTGCTTTTAGTTCTACATTTCTCTATTTTAAATGCATGCCCAGGAAAATCAGAAATTATTCTCATTTCCCTGGATTTGTCTAATTCAGTGTGTATGTGATAATCCTTGTAATCAAGCTGTTTAAAAACTGTTCCAGTTATTCTAAACCTATTACTCCCTTCCCAATTAATACAATCTACACAATGTTTTAAGAGCTATTCATCTTTCCAGGCCAAGTTGTTAGAGGATTGTTAGATCTTAAGCCTTGGAGAAATGAGTGCATACAGAGGAATGGCATCTGAAGAAAGTGTTTTTTCCTTTAATTTACTGAGAGCAGGATCATAAGCTGGGCTCTAGCAGTAGGAAAAGACGTAACTGCTCTATATAACAGGAAACAGAAGAATATCTGTGGATATTTTGCTTGGTGCTTCATTTGAAAGTATAGTTTCATCTGGCCTCAAAGGCCAGTTCTATGCCGTGTTGGGAATAGAATACCATTTATTTAATTTATACTTTTGTTTCCTCAAAAATCAGCAATTTGAAATAAGACAGGATGAGTCAAGGACATAAAAATTATTTTTTTTTTTAAAAAAGGGAAATAAAATAGTGCTAATTTTAGGTTTAGTAGGTGCAAAATTTTACACAAAATATGATGGTTAACAGAAATCAAGATACCCTTTAAACTGTGGTAGAGCCATTTTTATTCCTTTCTGGTTCTCAACTGATGCTAAGACTCTCAGCTGACTAAAATGGATATAATTACCTAGCAATTAGGAAACTTACATCATCTTACATTGTCCAAGGACTTAATTTTTCAATTATTAAACTGTATTATCTATTCATGCTAATGATATATATAGATAGATAGATAGATATTGATATAAATTCACTCCATGCAAAAACAGAATTCATGGCCAAGGTAAGGCTGAAGTGGTACATAAAACTTCTGTATTGTCCTTTTGCCTTAAGATGCATGTCCTTGCATGACTCTTTTTTCATGCTGCACCTCTTTTGCTTTCAATAATTATTCTGCATATTGGTACCCAATTTGAATTGTCTACAAATGTAGAGGATGCATCTACCTGCAGTAGGGCGGATCATCTGGAAAACTAAGCTCCTGAACACAGTGATTTTTCATTCTTGCTTTAGCAGCTTATAGGTCCTTTTGAATATGAGAAATATAGAAAAATATATGGAAATTAAACAATGAATTCTTGGACATCTTTTGTACTGCCAAAATTATTGACTGTAATGTGAAGTAGGATTTTTTATGTTCTTTATTACATACTACAAGTAATAATCTGACTCCAGAGACAGACACTGCACTATTTATGGCTATGTGATAGAAAATACCTGAGAAGAACTGAAAAAATTCTTTTTTCATAGGGAGAGGGAGAGGAACTGAGGCAGGGACAAAACTTGCATCCTGATGAGCTCACTGTTCCCCATCACAGATACAAGGTCAATGATCTCTTTTCCTAAAGCTTCATCTCCCAAGTTATAAGAATACTAGGAGAACTCTCCATGTCCTGTTTACCATTATTGTATAAACACAGAAGTGCTGCAAAAGTCGAGTGTTGCGGGTGCTGCCTGAGCTACCTAATCCCTTTGCATTTTCAGATTTACTGTATACATATGTAAGCAGAAGACATCATGGTTGATAGTAGTTTAGAAGTATCTTAGACTCTAGTTAAAGAAAATGGGATTTAGCCAGATGTGATGGGAAAAAAGTCAACTCAGAAAACATAGATATCAAGATCCTTAAATCATCCTACTTTCTTTTCCCAGAGTGACACTAGACAACTGTATCTGTACCACCAAGTTAGCATCTTAGTTGGTTTTCCAATGAAAGGTAGGTGCATGCTGTGGTTTAACATACCTGTCCTGGCAATAATACTAGAGTCTAGGGTTCACCTTTTTCAGGGATCCTTGACTCCCATCAGACATATGATGGAAACATTCAGAAGACACCCTTAAAACTTACAGATGTTGCCAGAGCAGCACACAGAGCTTGCCAATGGTTAGTTCCTTGTAAACAGGGAAAAAGAAACTCTTCCCAGTATATGCCATTCCATAACAATCTTTTAGAGGCTACTTGAATGAAAACTCACATAACTCACATGTTCCATGCAGTCACATAGCGTTAATATTTTTTAGAAAAGGGCTTGGAGTACACAATTGAAATGAGCCAGTGAGATTGGGCATCCAGTGATTTGCACTGACAGGATAGGGGGAACAAACAAGCAGAGAAAAAAGTGAGAGTGACAAATGGCATAAGACACTTTAGAGAAGGAGAAGAGGAAGACACTATCAATTGCAGGATAAGAGTAACAAATAAAAAATGCAAAAATGTCAGGGGGATGTATAGATAGGATCCAGTGTGAAAAGACTGTATACAGAAGGAGGTGAGTGAAGTAGACAAGCAGTCAGCAACGAACAGAAAAAATGCAGTCAAAACTGTCATTGCTTTTCCAAATGTTGATGATATGTGTGTTAACAAATTCCTAGATACTTTCTTTCCAGAAGTCCTCACAGAGTAATCGCCCAAAAGAGAGTGCCAGAGTTACAATCTGAAAGGTGAGCCTCCTGGACTGAATACTGCTGTAAAGACCAAAGCTTTTTACACCACCAAGCTCTGAATTTTGCAAATATCTACATCTTCTGTTATGTATGAGCGTAGAGCTCACATAACCTGGAACTAACCTAGAACTGCACCTGTGCAAGAGATGGCGTATAAAGTCCGCATGAGGACCTATTTAATGAACACATTTTACTTCTGTTTAAGATGCATTAAAAGGTGGCACAATGTTCTTGCACTCCTCTTTCTTCCACCACCTCAATTCTTTTTCTGCTTTTCTTGCATCTGTTTTTTAATGTCATTTTTCTTCCTGTGCATAGTTCTGAGTGGCAATGGCAACCCTCTACACTACACAGCAAAGGAAAAAGAAATCAAATTATTATCCATGCATACAGACACAGTTTTGTTCTTTATTTAGCTAAAAATCCATTTAAACCTCCAAAAGGGACAAACACTACTCCTTTATTCTCCAACTGTTAAAAAATAGGACAGCTAAATAAGCGAATACTGATATTTGTAGGTTGTCTCTAAGCCTTTCAAAAGACCAAAACCATTTTACAGTCTGTAGAGCATTAGAAAATAATTTCACTAATTAATGACATGCAACCATCTCTGGTGAAGACCTTGTCAGTCATTGCTAGTGGACATATGCCATGTCAGTTCTTTTTTGTGAGTGATGGTCTGGTATATGATAAGCAAAGAATCTTCCTGAAACTACAGAGAAAACACAGATACACAGATTGAATGTACAAGAGTACGGAAAATAACAAGGACACAGAAACGCAATGCCACATCTCTTGCAAAAAAATGCTATGAGCCTTCAGCAGCCACAAACTGCAGGACCACACTCCTGCTTCTGAGTTAAAACGTGAATCCTGGGAACACTTACTGAGAGTTTGACTCGGTACATACTCAGAGGAAAGAGTGCCACCTACTGAGAGCAGACATTGAAACACGGTTTATTCTTCCTGACTTAACACATTCTCCGTCTCAACGAACAGGTAAAAAGCAATGAGTATTTTTTAGTATTCCAGACTAGATGTATTTATATGTTTTGGGAATTTCAAAATTAAAATAAAAATAAAAAAAAATCCCACACCGAATACAAATTTAGATTCAAAGACCCCGACAACCCAATATGATCTTGGAGAACTGGGTTAATCACAGTGATGACATCACTTCTGTGGGGTTTAATCTCCTGGCCAGCAGTAAGACATAAGCTAAGATGCAGTGGATGAGTTAACTGTAGCATCAAAACTGAGAAAGAAGGAATGAATTACCAACGTCTGACATTTTTGAGAAAAGGAGACTAAAACAACTGGCTCATCTAGCAAAATATGTATTTCATCCATTTCTGAAAATACAGTGCGAGCAGTGTTTTTTCTATCCAAGAGTATGACTAGGTCACCAGTGAGCTTGTCTTCCCAGTTGTAGTCCCTGTTCACTTTCCCGTTTTACATATCATTGCAACACCATTGGCAAAACTGACATATGAGCATGATGCTTTATATGGGATTAAGCTGCACAGAAATAATGGTGTAGACTAGATGGCCCATACTACCAATTGCTGGCAGTGTGCTTGACTGCACTCAGCAGTATTATCTGGTTCATGAATACAGATCAACCATTTCTGCTACTTTAAAAAATATTATGCTATTGCAAGAAAAAAAAATTGTTTTAGACATACCAAATATTTATGGGACAATCCAGCATCAGTGCAAGGAGCAGAATAGGGTAGAAAAGAAAAGCACAGGGGAGAGAACAATTTCGGAAGAAGAATGTGCCAGTGATAAGAGGCATAGTGCTGCTTACTTCTGCAAAGCTGCAGCCTTTCTGTGCCCTGCACGCTCGCCGGCAGCGGGTCAAGGGGCAGAGCCTTCACATGCTAACATAAGGAAAATCAATTTCAGTCCTCAGCAGACTCAACTACTGGAACAAAAGGCAACCCAAGCAATTGCTCTATGGCACTTCACATACTTCTGGCATGATGCAGGCAGCCCACCACTCCCAAACCCTGCGTCAGCTCTAGAGCAGACCAAGAAAAATACATACTTCTGTGAAATCTCTGGTTTCACAGGTGCAATCAGATGCAACTTTGGGTTTGAAGCTGTTTGTGAAAAAGTAGAACCAGCTCTCTGGATCTAAACTGATACTTTGGCCAACCATAGTTCTCTATGTTTTTAAGACAGCCATTAAAACACACGGAGTAAACTAAGGTGTGATGGCTAGTTTGCACTAAGTAAAGCTAACAGAAAACAGGTGCAAAGCCTAGAATTTATATTTTCATTAAAAAAGTGAGAAACAAAACCAAGCTTATTGTTTATTTAACATTTGAGTACAAGCTACACAAGACCAATATTTCTATGTCTCTGTCTCGTGGAGGGAAAATTCTTGTCAGCCCTCCTGAAAGCCACGGAACAGCAAAGGACTCTCTCTTTTAAATTATTACTTCTTAAGCTCTAGAAATCAATGGGCCCAAGATAAAAGCAGAATTAAAAGGCTAAAAAAGCAGGGCAGGGAGAAGAAGGATAATTCTTGTCCTGGAGAATTTACAAGCAGATATCTCTTTGATTTTTTAGCTTTCCTAAAACAATTTTAACTTACCTTGAACTCTAAAATAATTTGTGTATGGGTTGTTATGACTGTTACAGAAGATGCTCTTGGACCTTGTCCAATGTTAGAGAAACTAGCCATGGATAATTCATCCAATATTATGTATCAACAAAGTTCAACATCCAGTCATGAAACCAAGACCAGCTAATTGGGCAGACTTTCTCTTTTGTACCAAAGAATTGCAGTTTGATCTTTGAACTTGCACATCATATTCCTGTCTACTTACGCTGTGCTCCTTGCCAGGAAAGGTAGTGCCATGCTCAGTGCTCCTCACTGGAGCAGCAGCCTTGTGGCTGCAGTGTAAGGATGCCCGCCTGTATGCCTGAAGGGTGCAGGAAGCTGGATCAACTGGGTGCTCCACACTGCACCAGTGACACTTGCTCTGGTCCAGCTGAAAAACTGACCCATCTTTCTTCTAATATACAATGTGATATTTGCATGAAATATGGTACAGCTGTGTTTGTATATATAAGGAAGCTAGATAAGAACTGCTAATGATAACTTAGGAAGACTGAATTATTTTGGAGGAGCAAAAAAATAATTCAAGCTGCTTGTTTACTGTCATAATTAAGAAACATATTTGAACACCCAGCTAACACCATGGACTGCTAAAGGCCTATAGATAATCTAGAGAAGAAAATGACAGACTTCCTTTTACATTGCCACCCTCAGCAGAAGAATGTTGAATCTCTGAAAATTTCAAGCTATCTGCTTTAAAATCCCAGAGATCTGTATTTACTTTTCTTTATGCACTGTAGTCTACTGTCTCCAGCAGGACCTGCCAGACACTGTCCACTAGTTCACTAACAAGGCTCTCCAGGGGGTAGGAAAGTCCATGGTGAATCTCATCAAATCAGGGTGACAGACTAATCACACTGGGAACACCATGTATGAGAGTGCATAAGTGGGGGAATATCCCCTGCATGTGTTTTGCCTCCATTACAGCAGTTTAAAGGAAATGCTGTGTCAGTGTTTTTGATGCACCCAGGGACTGAATGTAAACAACATGGTACAACTCTAGAAACTGCCATCATAAAATATTTTAAGAGGCAGAGTAGAGTAAAATAAAATAAAAATGTCTTTTTATGTGATATCTCAGAGTAATTCAGGATTTATGGTACCTTAACCTTTAGAATCCAAAATATTAAGCTATGTTTCTTAGAGATAATAACTCGGTTGTCCCTCACTTATGTGTCTTAGATAAAAGCCTACTGCCACAGAATCCATGAATGCTCAAATACCCTTGCGGGCCTTTAGTAGTAAATCTTATGGAATAGCTTATGGCCAATGTAATGGCCCACAGTAGCCTGCGAATATCATGAATTCTAATAATACTTACATCAGTAGAAACATGAAGTAATGTCTCCATTGTAATTAAATGATGTATTTAGAGCAGTGCACTAAATGGTCCCCTAGTGTGTTGGTGATATATTCTAATAGTCTTCTCTTTACAGCCCCCACACGGTAATATTCATGCTTTATTCTGGAGGGCTTTGCTTCTTACTGAACATTTGAATCGCAACATTAAGTGGTAAAGTGGATTACAGCAGACCTCCATGAATATGGATTCAGATCAAGAATCTAAGTGCTTAAAAAAAAAATAAAATGTTACTATTTAAATAGGACGATTACCAAAACATTTTGATATGGAGGAATGTCATGAGTTCGTTTTTTTTTTCACACACATCCTGGACCTAGCTCAAATATGCTGCAATTAAATGCTGAACAGGGGGAGACATCTGAGTTTCATTCACCTAAATAATTTGCACTGCAGTTATGGAATTTCATTTTGGTTGAGATGTAAATTCATTTTAATAATTATGTTACTATTGTATTTTAAATGTAATTCTGAAAAGATTCAGACTACAGTACATTGTCAGCTCATAAGACTGCTGCTGATCGTAAATGTTTCATATTTATAAAAGGAGTATCTGCTGCTTCAGAGAGAAAATAATCTCTTTTCTGCTGATTAGGAGGCAACAAAAATGTTCATTTATGTATTTCTACTCTTTATTTTCACAGTAAATCAGCCAATAATATAACAGCTGGAGGTACTAAGGGCCTGAGGCAAAGCTAAGGGCACTTCAATATATCCAGGCATGGCCAGAAACTGTGGAATATTAGGAAGCATATTACAGTACCTGTAAAACTATGGCTGACGTCTCATTATGAAGCAATGTTTTATATTATTTTTAAAGAAAAGCTGATTTTAGCATTTGAAAAAAATAAAACCATCTCTATCAGTAAGAAGTTCTATTAAAAGGTTCCATTCATTCATTGTATCTCAGGTTTTCCAATAATTGTTTGTGTACCATTGTTTCCTTGCAGCACTCATACTAAACAAGCAACATTTTCAGAAGACTGCTCAAAATAAATTCTCTAGGAATTCATGCATATGACATACAGATTTTCATGTGATTAAGCTAGTTACCCATGCATAGTATTGCTTGTCTTTATTTAAGTCTGCAAATATTTTTGTTATGTAGTGCTTTCTGGAATCACTTATATTCATGTAAGAAAACTCCAGAGGTTTGTTCTATTTTGGGTTGTTTTTTTGGGGTTTTTTTGGGTTTTTTTTTTTTGTTGGTCTATTTCAAAGCCAGTAACTAAATTGGCAGTGTAGTTTTTGTGTCCCCACAAATTTTAGAAATTAATGAGCTCTCTGTAGTTAGAAACCTATAGAAGATCATGTATTTTAACTTAGCACAAAGAAGAGTCATTCAGTTGAAGACGTTCCTAGGTTACCTGTCCGTTTGCACAAATTATTTGGCTAGAGCATTCTTTGAATGGTATATTCGTGGGCACCTTCACTTCAGATTTTGGAAAGATCAGTTTGACCTTAAGCTTCCAGAAACAGATAATCCAAATCTAGGATTAGCCACTGTAGGGCAAGCTGCTGAATGAAGCAACTGTTGTACGTCAAAAATACTTTAACCTTTAGAAAATAATAGCTTGAGTTTCCAAAGGGCATACGTTCAGAAGAGCTGTAATCCTTCCTGCTCTAGCCCTAAATTTTACCTATCCACAGAAGTGATAATTTTTCAGGTTTAAAAGTATTCTGTTCACATTTCTGTAATTTTCAGGTGCCTATGCTCTGCACTCTCTGCATAATGTAGAGGTGCCAAAATGAGGTGTTCTGACAGTGTTCCTGGATGACTCCTGAGTTGCTGACAACAGGTTTTTCTTTAAAATAGGTAGATCTTGTGAACACTTCTGGTTTGGAATTTTTTTTTCCTTGTGAACCAGTCAATTTTTCAGGCATAAATGGTCTGGATATAATATAAAACTTATATTGTTAATGCATGTTATTGTGAACATCTTTAACAACTGCACTTACTCTTTCAGTGTAAGATCTTAGCCAGTGGAGTGCTAGAGCCCACACAAAGTCAGGTAGAGAAGAAGTAAATTTAATACAAAGGCAGCCAAAGTAGATGGTGTGTCTTGCTCTGAGGAGTCTGCCTAAAGACAGTTTGAGAGAATATCTGGGTTTTGACTTACCAGAGCTGCAGGTATTTCAAGTTCATCACTAGGGGAGTCCCTGGTCACAGGTGGGAAATTCAAGAAAGAAAGTATTGATTCTGAGCATATTTCATTTTGTTAGAGTACTCCTGAGAAGGCAGACTAGAGAAAGATCACTTTGATCAAGGCAGATAATTGGAAGGTGATTCAGTCTGGTTACAAAGCAAACAGTGAGTAGCTGAAATACTTTGACTCAAGAGACTCTATGTAAAGAAACTAAAGGCAATTCCTTAGGATGATTTGGAGGCCATGGTCTGGGTAACAAACTCACAGAAAAGGTCCAAATGTCACATTAAAAATAAAAAAAATTTCAGGCTCCACAATCAAGATTCCTGGCAGAGGATGAATCCAACCTTCAACCAGATTACATTGGTGCAGGACCCCCAGTTTTCTCTGACTCTTGAGCATTTAGAAAACACCAATGGTATTCCTAGGGTAACTGTAATTAGGTGTTGTCAAAGGGAAGTACATCTCTCTAGGAGATAAAGTATTTTATGGGGTTAGACCAAGGCATTGAAATTACATGTTAAATATATTTTAAAATACCTCATTCTTTCCCATACTACCTTCAAAAAAAAAAGTATGCATACACCATCAAATTAATGGAATAATAAAATTTCAATAGATGAAACTAAAATATGACAAAGGTAAACAAACTATTCTATGATTCTATGATTCGATAAAAATCATCACATTCTGTTAATTGTTAATTCTGTTTTGAATGAGAGATGGGGAAAGGAGTAGTGCCACTATAACTCTTTACTACAGAGCAAACAATCGTCTTGGGTTTATTAAAACACAAAGACCCCTAATACCCATTAGGTACTTTCTAAGCCCTATCTGATCTGCAAACCACAAGTGCTGTTTAGATCTTAGCAACAGAGAATGAAACAAATGAACTATTGCTTCTTGTTTTTGTCAATAGGTTAGCACACCAAAAAGTTACTTCCTTGATCTTCATGTAATATTTAAAGACATTTTTAAAAACATTTTTTTAGATCATATTCCCATATTTGCACAGTTCAGATAGTTCAATTTCCAACATTTCTGAGAAAAATAAAAAGTACTACAAGGTAGAAGACTGTGTACAAGTGTAAAAAGAGGAAAAGAAAGAGCAAACCAGTCTTGAAGGAATAGCAAGTTCAATTACCAGCTGAACTGACATCTTGCAAAGAAGAAACACTGTGACAAAATAGCTAGAAAATTCCCAGCTAAAGCCATAAAAAAGTCTCTTTAATTTCCACTGCTGCTTTGAGAAATTTTATAGTGCCTTAATCTTTTAGGCATAATATGTGAGACACAGCTGTGTCTTGAAACTTAGGAATCAATACTCAAGTCTGTGCACTACAACTGGTATACCCAAAATACATGCTTCCCCTTCAGAAAACTTCCAAGATGTTTTACCGGAACAATTACTAATGCATTCTGGCTGGTATTTAAATTTACTGTCTTACTATATTAATAATACTATTCTCACATTCGTTACCAGTGCCGCTCATTCTGATGGATGTGGGGGATGCAAGAGAAGCAACATATGAGACCACAGTACTATTTGTTCCTCACTTTTATGCAATGATAGTGTTACCACAAAGCAGAAGTACTCTTGAATTACAAAAGCGTAATCTACTCAATAAACCCAAAGATGACAACTGGAAGAAGGAACAGTTTAGCAATCTGAGATGGAAAACCAGCAAAGGCTACTGAGATCTCTGTAGTGAAGGGCAGGGGTGGATGAGGAGTGTTGAGGCCAATGGTTATGGGAGGGATTCTGAAGCCCACCTCATGGAAGAGCTGTAGTTCTATAACACCAATTCAGAAATCTACTAAAATGCATTGTTTTAAAATCATTTTCAAGATGGAAAGTTTCTGTCTGCTAAATTGAAACAAATTTGCACTATTTTTGATCAGATTTCCTAGTTTAAAAATTATTGTATTGTCTTTGTATTTTGACAGATGACAAGTATGGGTTCCAAATGGTTATTAATGCATAAGTCATCCAATTATAAATACTAAGAATATTGGTAAGGCACACATTTGTATGCTGTACTTTAGAAAAGTACATAGTAAGTGGCTTGACATTTATTGAAATGTCTGTTTAGCTTTGTGAGCCCTGTGGATATTAATATATAAGGAGTTAAAGAAGTCATATTTAAATTATACTAGGATTCTTCAAAAACATGTTACCATTAGTTAGTTATTATTTTGTAATTAGCTTTATTCATCACAATATTTCATAGAGGTAGCCAATGATCAGCAAGGCCATTTGTAAATAAATGAAAACAGTAGTGAGGTTTTGTACATCTAAGAACACTCACTATGAGTTAATGACATAGATAAAATTGATCTCCAGTACCCTGATTCCCATTTCTTGTGCCCTATCTACAGTTCTCTATCTTGGCTCTGCATAGTCGCATCTCAGGATAGAACTTGCTGTATGAATTTGTCTAACCTAAACTTTAACTTACTGTTTTCCTCCTTAAGAAACATTTTTAGTGCTAATTAAAGAAAATCTCCAAAGATGAAAACATTGACAGAAAAAAAAAAACACTGGCAAGAAGGAAGAGAAGCCCCTGCAGCTGCTGCAGCTTCTGGCCATGGTCACTGCTGCCTCTGAAAACATCTCTGGATATTCACAGAAGACTAAAACTGGTACAATGGTTTAGAAAACGAAAAAAGCATTCTCTGTCATTGCTTGTAGATGACAGAATCCAAGGAATGGCTTTTTTACATTTTTTGTTAAAACCTAGTCTCAGCTCAAGGGTTATGCTCAGTTCCAACATTCAACATGCATTGTAAGCACTCAGGATGATCATTGTCATGAGGCCAGGAAGTCTTCTCCATCCCAACAACCAGCTTCCTACACATTTCTCATTTCCCATTTTTAGCTTCCCTTAGGTACAATAATTTTGGGCCTAGGACACAGCAAAATTTAGTTACTGATTAAGATATGGAGGGAGAATAAGACTAATGTATTAAATGCAAGATGCTTATCACTTCTTACTGATATGAAGAAGGCAGTTAGAGTTTTCCCTGGAACTTGGAGCAGCCCAACTGAGTAGAGGCCCTCTTCAAAGTAAACTATAACTACACCATCCAACTTTTTGTTTCTGAACATTGTGTAGCATTATTTTTGTGCATATCTCCCCTGCACAATGAAAAGGAGATGATTTCACTTCTATTTTTACACGTATTCCTGGGTTTCATACCTGCTGAGTTTTTGAGGCATGCCTCAAAAAATCTTTCAAGCAGAAAAACAACAGTAAAGAGTCAAATTCTTAAAAGTAATGGGAAAGTATAAAAAAGGTTGTTTCCTTATCTTAGTTTCCCCCGTTGTCCTGAAACCTCAAAAACTATTCTATATTTAATTTGCAAGGTCTCTGTACATATTGATAGTAATTAACCGATTAGTGGAACTGCATCATTTGGAAAACAAACGAAAACTGGAAGATAAACCAAACTCCAAATCTTATTCTTATTCATTAAAAATTCTTAATAATCATGGCCTGATTTCTGCCAAGCAATCACATTTGTCAATCCAAGGAGTCATTTGCTACACTAAAAATTGTTTCTATTTTTATTATTGCTTTTTGGAGCTTAATGCAAAGACATTTCATAATACAAAATGTTAAACACCTTTTAAAAGATTCTAAAATGAAGGAGAGCAATATCCAGTGAACCAGGAAAAACTTTCAAATGCAATACAAAACAAAAAGTAAAGGCTCAGTGTTAGACTTATCAGCTAAGTGGCATATCAAAATAAAGCTGTGGATGACATGTACTTTTAGTTCCCCTATAAATTCTTACACCATCACTGCACATACTTTTTTTTTAAATTAAATGTTATCTGGGAAAAGCTACTAGGGAAGACAATTTATCAGACTTATGTGATATTCCTTTTTTCATATCTAAATTAAGATAAAGGCCCTGAAGAAGTCTGCAAGTAAAAAAAGAAAATAAAAGGTTGTTATCATATCCTGTAAGCTTTTAGACTTTTATTTACATGAAAAACAACACCATTAAGTCTGTCAAAGTTTTTTTTCTTGAAATGTCCCAGCCTGGAATACCGGTGGTGTGAAGAGTTAAGGTTGCAATGCATTGGCGGAATGTGATGAGCATAACTGTAGTATCTGATTATACTATGTGCAGCAGCTCTAACCAGTTGTATTAAATTGTCTCTTTGATAAGCACCACAGTCACATAGATCTTGCATGTTATGTGTGTGTATACTCTTCCATACATGTGTTTTATAGGTCACATTGTAATTTATCAGATGTAATATCTCCAGACTCATAGTTTCTTTACAAATGTTTACAATGCTAGAAATAGGTTGACCCAGTTCAGAAACACGTGGGCATAGGGGATACCCACAATATTACTAGTGTGCATTTGGCTACATAACTATGACTGGTCTAGTAATTCAGATATGTGATCACAACTCTGTGCCTCCTGTATATTTATCCCATGACTCCCTTGTGCATCTGTTATTTAAGTATTTTTTTACTGTTAGCTTCAGAGATATTTATGCTAGTGAGCATCTTTTCCATTAAAGACCACACAGAGGAAAAAAAAATTAATGTAGCAAGAAATACTGGCACATTAGATAGTGCAACAAGGGACTGAAACGCAAGAGTAAAGTGTTGAACATTGTATAAGGTATAAAAATAGAATGAGTTGGTAAGTCTGACTTTCTCATACTGTGTATTTCAATAAACAATTTGTATATATACTCTGTTAGAATGTAAGAGACTAACATTGAAGTATCTCAGCCAATTCATTTTTTCAATTATGGCAATTATTTCATGGCAAATAACTACAGATTTAAAGCATGAACTGATAACTTTCTCTCTATATATAAGTATATATATAAATATAGTTACATCTAAATGAGACCAGCTTTACAATGGCCTGTTATAATAAAATATTATGTGTATTTGAATGAGTACTGAGTAAGAATCAAGGTCTCAAGTACAGAGATATTTGTCTTTGCAGTAGAAAGTTCAGCAATGCATCTAAATACAATCACTGCAAGGCTTTATATACACTTTTAAATTTACTTTTGTTTTCATTTTTAAATATCTATTTTGTAGCTAATTTAATAAAGTAGTTAAAATTTAGGGTATAAAACTCAGCATTGCTTAGTGTGGGATGAGGGGGCAGTTAAAGGTCATTTCATTAGAGGTGAAAGACAGAAAAAAACTGCAGAAAAAGTATGTTGAAAATCTTTTTTCTGCCGTTTCAATTTCAATCTGACAGGGACTTGGCAGCTAACAGCAAAATCTGGGAAAGCCATGAACAAGGTTCAAAGCTGCTTTTTAAACGATAGCAAGCAGAAAAAAGAAACGTGGAAAATAGACTTTTACTCTTCCCTCCCCCCTCTCCATACTAGATTAGGACAAACATACCAGGGAAGGTTTTGAAGACTGAGCAGTTCTGCACATATGATTTGATCAATACTTTAAAAAGTATTGTTTTCCTAAAAAAAACCCAAATGACACTATTACCTTTAACCAAACATTGTTTACCTATCCAACAGTGAGCAAATGGGGATGTCTTTAAGTGCTTTTGAACATATAGATGCTCACATACACAGAAATATGTCACAGAATAAATGTGTGCAGATTATGCTGGTCACCAGCAAAACTATGAATCAACACATTCCACAGCAGAAAATAAACAAGCAAACAGAAAAGGAAATGTGTCATAAGCCTTCTTTAAACTGACTACTTCATTTTAATTTGTTAATGGTTCATAATATACTGGAAATGCACTGTAACACATTAATATTTCATTAAATAATTTTCTTGTAGTAGCACAAAACCTCTCAATAGCAGCTTCTTTAACTTGAAGCAGAGGAAAGCTGCTGACACATCAGGAAGTCTCTACCATTTTCTTGGAAGTATTCATCCTCTACCTCTAGAAAAAAAATATTTTTAACCTTACACGTTTGCACAGTTCTGTTTCTCTTAGTTTTGTCTGCATAGCTACTATCTCAGTCAGATGTATTTGTTTCTCCTTAGAGACTTATTCATATAACAAAGATTACAGCAGCTCTTCAGCTTTAGCATAGCTCTTCAAGTTCTATGGCCCTGTCCAGACAGAGCAGATAAATAGAGGAGGCCAAACTGCAGGGTCAGTTAAGTGGGTGATGGAGAGGGATAGTGGTTTGATGGGGGTAAGTACTCAATTGCAGACATGTTAGACATTGATCATTAATTAAGTTACAAATGTGTTCAATAACTCAGCTATTCCTGAGTTTATTTTTTTATTGTAAAGGAGGATTAGGTCTTCCTATGATGAAAACGGTTGAGATCACAACCGTATGCTTTGCATATGTCATATTTCAGAAAATTCAAAGTCTGGAAAAACAAGGAAGTTCATGCAAAAGAAAGATCTAGCAGGACCAAATTGAAAACTAGGCTGTCATAAGCCTGGTTCTGAAAGGAATCTTAACTACTATATGGGGAGTGTCACAAAAGCATCAGCTGTACTCATCAAGGATAAAAAGGAGTATGGAATATACAACAGATGCATCTCCTATGAAACCATTTTTGTGAGATGAACAAAAAATATGTTAGCACTGTATAATGTATTAAACACCTTCACAACCAGCTAAACCACTGCTTACAAAACTTCAATACAAGGACTACCCTGGGGGTATTTTGGACAAATGAAATATTTGTCCACAGTTTGGGGATTATTTACAGTGAAGAATAGACTGCTTGCTGTAGTCAATAACAGTTTAAATCCTTTTGCTGTCTCCTAATGGCAACTACACAAAAATAACAACTCATTATTTGCTTATTAACTCTTCTGATAATTTTTCATTTTACAACTAAACCTCTTAAACCCTTTTACAACTAAACCTCTTTCCAAAGACATGAAAAACAGAACTTCAGATACAAGCATGAGTAATACTAGGGTTTTTTTCCTGTTTCTTTACAGAATGGCTGTACCATAAAACCACTGATGTATGCCTACTACAGATTCCTGTGATATCACTGATTTAATAAGAAGGATCTACATTATTTGCTGAAAGGAGTTCTGCAAAAATTATCTATTTTGTGATGGATAATACCAAAACATTGAAGAAGCCTGAATTAGTTTTCCAGATGGCTCTTGGTTAGCATATCCCCTTTGAAACTACTTCCTACCAGGCAAAGGCAAAATCAGGCAACTTGAAATTCCTCAAGGAGTCAATCCAAAACCTTATGACCAGGATCCATCTGTACTAATGTTTTATTAAAAAGGAAAACCCTGCTTCAAAAGCTAATATTTCTATTATTTGCAACTTATAAGAATATTTTGAAAAGCAGATTCTACAAGATACTGCTTGTCTTCAGACCATCTACCTGCCATTCATGGGCTATTGCTGTTCAAAGGCAGTCAGCTGAAGCTGCTGTGAAATAGATGAGGGAGCTGCTAGCAAGGTATTTTTAGGGAAAGAGTTCTGTCTCCTGAACTCCACATTCACCATCAGCTCTTTGCATAATTTCATAGATCTATCTGACATTTGCTATGTCAGAAGATACCGTTGATAACCTGTATAAGTTATGCCATTTCACCCCGTTATGCCTGCACAGTCCTCTATAGAGTGGCAGGCAAAAGAAAGGCATCCAGACCTTTGTAAGGCATCAGGAGAGGGAGGATCTAGCATTTCTCTTTGGAGTTGTTTGCAGGGGTTTATCATAATCAGCATTGAAAATGGATGCCTCATTTCTAATCTGAATTTATCTGTCTTCTTCTGAACACCAGTTCTTGAGATGTCTTCCTTTGTCAGACTAGTGAGTCCTTTGGCACTTGTCATTTCTCACTCTGTAAAGTGTCTATACACTTTTGGCACAGATTCTTCTATTGATAAGCTCAAAGCCTTGCAATCTGAGACATTTTCTCCATCTCTCAAATAATTTCTGTGGCACTTGAAATTTTTCCAATTTTCAACATCTTTAAAAAAAATGAACAGTAAAGGTAGATACAGCATTCTGACACAATAGTCTAATTTATAATATTCAAAGATTACATTAGCCCCCATTGCCACAGTATCTATTGGGATCTCATATTTAATTGCTTGTCTACTATGACCTTTAAATACTTTCCACTCATCCTTTACCAAAATACAGATCCTCATGCTGTAAGTATGAGTTTGCTTTCATATATATATATATATATATATATATATATATATGTATATATGGTTTAGTGTGAGGTGTCCCTGCCCATGGCAAGGGGGTTGGAACTAGATGATCTTGAGGTCCTTTCCAATCCTAACTATTCTATGATTCTATATATATATGACCATATATTTGGTTCTAATAAACCATATTTTGTTAGAATTGGTTCAGATGATAAAACTTCATTATGTACAGTTGTAACATTGACAACACTGTGATAGATATTATGTATTAGATATTAGATAGATATATAGATATTAGATAATTAGATAGATATTAGTATTACGATACTAATTTTATATTTACTTCTACCTCTATAATCTTAACTATCAGTGCAGTATGGTGTACAAATTCTCAAGCATTCTACCAAAAATATCCGGATTTTTGTTGAAATTGAGACCTGCTCTTGTAAGCACTTAAATTTACATTATTATGCATATGTTATGTTATTTTTCAATTACTTTAGAGTTATATAGGTGCAATTAAAAATGAAATGTGTTTTTTCATGAAACAGTTAATGATATCTTTTTTCAGAAGAATTTCATTGGTTAATCAAGAACCTGTAATTTTCACAGACAGAACAATCTGATAATCAGTCACAGTTTTATAACTAGCTCATTAAAGCAAGAATATTTTAAACAGAAAATAGTATTCTAATAGCAAAAAATGTACATACTCTTCATAGATGCCAAGATCGTGAGATAAATTCTAAGCTGCACCTCTAATATTTTACTAGCAGTTTGGCTATTATTATTTCTCTAGGAAAAATTAAATTCTTTTTTTCACAAAGTGATCAAAAAATGAATATGCATTCACTGATTATAATCAATCCATTTAATGTGAAGTTGCCATAAAAGTATGAGTAAGATAGCAAAACAGATCTTCAGTTTCTGGCACTCACACATAATCATAGGGGAAATTCAGTATTACTAAAATGTATCTTGGTCCCCTGGTCATCCTTTCAATTTCTTTGACATCACCCACTTTGAACTACCAAAGTCAGAACTGAAAAGAAGTTAAGACAACTTAGTCTGCTTTTTTAGAAACAACCTTCACAAAAAGGTTGTTGCTTTGCATTTATCTTGGAAAACTCTTCAGCTATGCTGGAGAAAACCTAATATTGAGAAAAGAACAGAGCATAAGTGTTTCTGTAATTCTATTTGACTGTAATGGTAAATTAAGAGCAGATACGCAAAGAATTATTAAAAGTGCAGAGATGCAGTGACTGGGTACCTTACACTCCTGAATTTGTGTGAAATGCAGTGGCTGTGTCTGCACCAGCATCCTTGATGTTGACTGGTACCAAGTTTGCAGGACATCATTCACGAGTGACAAGAGCAAGCATGACCTTGCAGCGGCAGTGGAATGACTCCACTGAGAAGGATGCATACATAGCTTAATGATCTGTCCTGCCCAGCTAAGAAGATGATCTAGAATTTCTAAATTTGTAGGTTTTACAAAAAAGGCATATGAAAATACTCTTAAAGACAGTTGTGATAAAACTCACTAAAACATTCCTAAATTTGTTGAGTAGACTATGCAGAATAATCCTGTATTGCAATAATGTAGCATTTGGAATGAGCCATATAATTTACTTTCACAAACTCACACTAAGAAACTCTTTACACTACATTAAGATGTGTCTCTCTTATCGTATATAACCACCAAATTGAGAACGGGAGCTAATGTAGCTGTCAACCACCAGCTATCTCTGTGCATCCCAGGATAAATGAATCCCCCAGGAGTAATTCTGCTGAAGTCACTAACAGATAAATTTGGGTTCTCAGTTCAACTGTAGTTCTCTGGGGCAGAGAACCCTTGGGTTTTTTATTTTATTCTGTCATATGTAATAACGATTGCAAAGGGACTCTGATCTCTGATTTTCTTATATCTGGATTATAACACTGGTATGATCCATATACAATAATAATACATACATACAGTTATTTACAAGCATTTGACATCCAGCAAAAATATATCTATCTATATTACATATATATATGTATCATATGTGCTCAGCTGCATATAAGAGTGGAGGGTGTTTTATGCTTTTCAAATCCAGTTATTAAAGTATTTCTTCCTGTTCCTATGTATTCTTTTAAATTCACTATTTGCTTTTTTAAAACTAAACAGTAAGAAGTGGCTCTAGTTTGCTTCAGGATGGTTGTTTCAGCTTATGGTGCTTTACTGTATCTCTCAAGCCACACTAGTACTAGATATCTCCCTGTGGAAAGTAGCAATTACCTTCAATCTCTCTGATCTGAAGTAATCCCTGCTACATGCGCAGCTCATTGTGAGTGATGAGGGCCTACTGTTTGCTGAGTCTAAAACCAAATGATCTTTCACAAGCAAAATTTAAACTTGAAATAGGATTCTCTGGCTCCTGATTCTTACTCTATTTTTTTCCGTGTACTTTATATATTCCCAAATAAGGTTCAGGCTGGCTACAGATGGTGCTGGTGCGTAATGAGACGGGCTCAGAAGCTGCTCCAGTTCCCAGGGGAGAGTTCTGTAATGGAACTAACTATGTATTGTCCACCTTATATACTAGATTTGATTTTGGACTATTTGCCCAACTGTGTTTGTTTATTGCTTAGCACTGGAGGGCTTCCATTAACTGTGGGTTGATTGAACATAGACTATAGAGTTAGGAGGAATGGAGCATTTTTTTCTTCTGAATGCTGATGTAATCCCTTTTCTTTAGCTGACAGTTTAGCTCTTTGACCAATAGAAAGTTAGAAATAGTCTGGCATCTGCATTATGCTATCAAGAGATGGGGTTTTTTGACCCTCTGTACAAGCTCTGCCTGATTTACTGAAAATAAATGCTTCCAAAGTTGCAAGAACACTAAAACTTCACCTGGTAAAACCCACACTCACAGATGAGATTGGAAATCACTACCTTTCATATGCAGAGAGATTAATATGGAAGATCCCAAGCATTTTGTTCACAGAGCAACATATATGTGTAATTCTGAAATAAAACCTTCAATTTAGCAAATCAGCCACCAATATCCAGATGCAAACTGAAGTTTTAAGATTTTTTAACTAATGAAAGCATTCACAATTTTAATGAAGCGACTTGTCAAGAGACTAAATTAAGAATAAAGAAATTGATATTTTAAAAATCATGATGAGATTATTTGTAATTACATCTAAACACTTAGGTCCAGGAGAAGCCTCTATTTTCACAGGTCCAGTTCGATACTGCTAAAAATAGCCATTATGGCTGTATCTTTTAATATTATGTGTGTGTATATATGTAATATCCAGTGTACATATATATATGTATATACAAAAACAGTGCTGTTTAACATGGATAGTTCACAAATTTAGTTCAGCTACAAAATTCCAAAATTCTATTAAAAGAAATGTGCTATTATTCTGACTTTACCTGGGAAAAAAATGAGAAACCAGGATCCTAACAGACTACTTCCAAATACACGAAAAATAATTATATTTTAATATATAAATATTCATCTGTTTAGCATACTGACAAAAAATATTAAGATGTCAGACATGGCAGCAACTATAGAACTTGTTCTTATTAGCTTTTATTCTATGGATGCTATTTAACCTCCTATTAAACCTATTGGTTTAATATTATAAGAAAATAAGATGCAGGGGGAAGATAAATGGAGAAATTGTTTATATATCTCCCATATACAACAGGTAAATATGATTTTATATAAATACATTTGAACACAGATATAAACACATGCATGCACTAGATAGTACTTTAGTATTTATAGTAAAGTGCATAAAATATATTCAGGGATTACACAGATAAGAGGGGAATAATGATATTTTCCTATCCTTTACCTGCACCAAATCTACTCAAAGCATACTGGGGAGATGTACAGAATATGATCACAGATGCTGTCTGCATATTTTGAGCCCTCTCTCAGGGAGCTCACTGTGACCCATTGGGCTTTTGAACTTAAGTTTCCTGGTGAGAGAGGGTCAGACGGTTTCTGTTTACCCAACTGAGCTTAGCTCCTCCTTCACAGAGATGGGATTTGTAGTGTTAGAGTGAGCTGTGGATCATTTTTAAGAGTGCTGTACCCTCTTCTCTAACTGAGATATCTAATAAATCTCTACATTAGGAAGATTATCATTATTCAGTGTGCCCAGCCTCTACCTGGGAATGACTATACATGGGAACAGACCAGGAGCACAGATCTCAGCAATGGCACAAGCAGTGAGGTGTGCTTTTTGAGCTACAAGTAGAATATATGCCTTAGAAGTATAGATCTGGCCTGCCCTGCAGAATTAAAACCATTTTTGTTATGTTGACGCAAACTATACTATAGACATAGGCACAAGTCAATGGGGCTTCTTTACCAGCTTAGCTGTCACAATGACATAAGCGAAGAAAAATGCTTGTTTCTGCAGGTATGATGACACAGCAAGTCAGCCCACCTCTGTGAAGTTTAGTATGCTGTTGGGAACAGTGCCCATAGCATGACAAGGAAGCAGGAGACAGGGAATAATGGCCCACAGCACCAGCATGCACAGCTGGTTGTACAATGATGTTTCCAAGTATGAAAAAGGAAAGATTGAAAACAAAGCAGAAGGCAGCCACCAACAAAGATAAAGTCTATGCTTAAAAATGAGTTCTGTGATGAAAGTTCATAATCCCCCAATGAAATGAAGAGGCCACTTGATTTCTTTTGTTTTTTTTTGTTTGTTTGTTTGCTTTGTTTTCCCTTTTGCTCTGAAAGAGTTATCTGTTCTTTTATGTTTTACATGACTGCACAGCACAGTGTATGGTCACTGAGAACTCTGATTTCTTTTTGTTTCCAGCAATAATACCTTTGGAGAATTCAGTCACAACTGGAAATTCAGAAAGCTAGTCCCAGGCTATTAAAAGGAGTCAGACTTAAAAGCATTTTCCATAAAGGCAAAGTCATACATTCCCTTTCTGTATGACATGGTAAGACAACAGTACATGAATACCAATGTTGCTTAATACTCATTCCCTTAGTGACTGATTTAGTACCAGGCAAGTACCTCACTTTCTGAAAAATTTATTTGTGTGATGTTTTCAGACTTTTTACAACCTTAACAAATACTGAAGCACTTCTTAGACCTAATTCCATTTTGCAGAGAGGATAACTGAGGCACAAAGGAGTAGATTCACAAGGAGAAACATACATGCCTCCTTACAACTGCATCTCTTTGTCAATACCGACTGCAACTCTGTCTCTTGCAACACCTAAGAGTTCACTGCATGTATGGCCATTATCTAAACATGATTAAGCTACTCATCTCTCTTTCATAGAATCATAGAATGATTAGGGTTGGAAAGGACCTTAAGATCATCTAATTCCACCCCCCCTGCCATTGGGAAGGACACCTCACACTAAACCATATCACTCAAGACTCTGTAACCCAAGATAACAAAAAAATCACAAAACAGGTAGGTGTTCATCTATATGCCTTCCTATAACGTATGACAAGTATTGACTAGAAACTGTTTAAACTCAGGTCCTTTTCCAACCGAATGCTATTACAAAGAGAGCATGGATTCAATCACATTTTCTCTCTGTCTTAATCAGGACTATTTCATGCAAAGCAGACCAGCTTCAGCAGGAAGGACTAGGAGCAACCCTGGAGTCATTCGTTAGCTTTTGCTCGTGGTGGGCACAGTGGCTTTGAAACAACCACTGAGCCACCTCACTCAGGTTCCTTTTCAGTCGGGTTTGTAAATCTTTTGTATTTATTACTTCTCAGCTTGTAAAATTGTCTTCTCACCATGCTGGAATTCCTTCCAGGAGCTCCTCCATTTGGCACCCATAGTCCCCTGTAGCTTGGGAGACCCTCAAGATCCACACTGGGCCAAAGGAGGTTTCAACCACTGTATGAGACTTTCTCCCTGCTTATCCTTATGGGCATAGCACCACATAACAGAAAATACCTCATTTGAAAGTACTTTGACAGTACAGGTGGTATTTCAAGACCACATGCTAGAACAAAGAAATGGCATTTTGACCTCCAGCTTCTGAAATCATAACAATGTAATGAGTAAAATTAAGAGTTTAGCTACATTTTCTGAATGACTTATGCTAGTGGATTTTTAGCACATGCCCGTTTATATGTTCCTTTACTGGAGTTTTCAGAATAACCAGCAGTCACAACCAGATTGGTCTTGCATGAACTGAATGAAGAATTTCCATTTTAAGGTCTTTTCTGCTTACTTTTAGGTTTTGTTGATGTGACTTTGTGTCTCTCTGTGTTTGAGGCTACTTTGGGGACCTCATGCAGTAAGTTACAATGATGGAGCATGACAGTCAGAATAGCACACACTATTAGCTAGAGCTCAACTCTATTACAGTACTATGTTTGGTGACACAGAATCAAGAGACTCAAGGATACAAGGTCAAAGGTAG